>NW_010236731.1:7473-22031 GCF_000690775.1 Eurypyga helias
CACACGGCCGGCTCATGGCCAGCTTTTCGTGTCCCCGTGCTCCCAAATCCTTCTCCTCGGGGCTGCTGTCGATGTGTTCTCATCCAAAGATAACGTCAGTTCTCTGAATGTCACTGCGTTAAGCAGTGATGGGGGCTTGGACGCTGGAGCCATGAGACGCTCCATCTCTGAGGATGGGTTTGATGGTCTCAGTCTCTTGAAAGCAAGTCCAGAGCACGGGCTGGAGTTTGCAGTGGGTGAAGCTGCTGAGGACCTCTCTTTAAAAGTTTTCAGCCTCAGACATTGAGATTTTCTGTGCTGAGTTTTTTGATTTCTGCATTAGCACAGTGTTTGAGAGTGATCTTTCTTCACACTGCGCTCAATAAATTACAATGCAGTATTGATCAGTATGTTTTTGGGTGGATGTTGAGTTAAAGCTAAGGTAAATAATGAACTGACGTTAAATCACGCCAGTGACATTCCTGAAGGGTATCTTGTAAGAGAGAATCTAGTTGACAGTATTCCTTATATTCTTCAGGGATCTCTACATACACTACAAAAATAGTTAATTTGTTAAAATTGATCCTGTTTCCTCTAAAACATACATGTGTATATATATATTTTACAGCTGAAAAGTCCACTTTTATTGATAGCCAATCAGTATCCTGTTAAAATTCCTTATTATAAGGAGAAGATAATTACATCAGCGTTAAGATGCAGTGGAGGGGGAAGGCTTTTGCATTCATAAAAAAAGATAAAACTCTGGCAGTATCTAAATAAACTTTCCTATATTATTTTGTGTGAGTTATACAACGTTACCAGTTAGATGCTGATAATACTTATAGCTCGTTATTTAAGTGATGTTCTTTTGACAGGGCAGACTGCTTTCCACTGGAAACTTTCTGTGGGAGAGGAAGGTGAGGAAGAGAGAAGTCATGGTATTGATTTTTAACTGGAAAAAAAAAATCAAACAGCTGTTTTTACAATTCTGATTACATAGAGGGAAATAAAACACACAAGCGATTTGGTTGAACATCTTAAATACTGTTTTAAACTACTTCTCAAGCATTTGAAATATATATGATGGAATTGTATTCTGCAGCATGCAGGAGCTGAGTGTGTGTTCCAAAATTATCCTGCGGCACATTTATATGGATGATTTTAAAAGCCCCGGAGCCAAGAGTTTAGAATAGAAGTGCAGACAGATTGAGACTGGTAAATATAGCCGTGCTAATAGCGTCTCTCTCGCATGCAGACGGAATGCTGTAGATGTGGAGTTTGGCATATTTGCTTTATCCCAGGGCAGCGGAACCGTGTGAGGCTTATGCAGGTCACCTGGCAAGAGGGCAATGGTGCTCGGGCTTATGAATTTAACCAGCCAGAAGGAGATGAAATTTTTTTGGATGTATTGTGTGCTGTGATTGCAGCATCTGAAGCCCATGCCTGCTCTCGTTTCAGGGAGAGGAGAATTTACATGGGCTACAGCTGCTCATGAATTTTTCAGTTCAGTGCCTTTTGTATATCCCTCCTGCCCAGGAGAAGGTCCCAAGGGGAGGAAGGCTGACCCCTGCCCTCCTTGTGCTCCTGTGCAGGTTACTGGGATCCTGAATCAGGACTGGGAATGGTAAAACTCGAGTGTCTCTGCACCCTGTGAGAATGATCTGCCTCCTTGGCCCACCAAGGGCCACCCAGCTCAGCTGTGGGACCTTCCTTCACAGGGCAGAGGGCTGGAAGCACGGTGTGTCCACCTCAGGCTTGGCTGGGCATGGGGACAGACACTTGCTACTGGTAGTAGCTGTGCACTACCAGAGCTGCCAAGGGTGCAACACCTGGCCCAAACCAAGCCAATACCGGGTCAGGGTTCCTTGTAGACAGCCTGTGTAGCACATCCCAACGGGTCAGTGTCTGAATGCTGTTCTGTAAGTCATGGCTTCATTTACTATTTCTGGACCATCTTTGGGGACTGTAGTCTGGGAACCAGTAGCCAAATACCTATTATCTCGTCTTGTGTTTGTCCTTTTTATGAATGACTACAGAATTATATGAAGGACTACCGGTCTTCATCCTGGCATGGAACTCGTGGATGGAGTTGACAGGGGACAGCTTTGAGAAGCTGCAGAAGAGACGTAGACTCCTCTTTATGCAAGTGTCCCACTCGTTGCCTCTATAGGGAAGAAAAACCTGACGTTTAAAAAGGCACCTGTGGTCTGGATCCAAATGTTGCTTGGCCTGGTCATTGAATTAGTGTGAAGTGAAAGAGGAGTCCTTACTCAGGGGGTCTCTGGAGGTCTGGTGCGTTTTAGGCGATAGCACTGATGCAGGCAGGGTCACCAAGCGTGGGTGCTAGCAGTGTGCGGATCCCCCTCTGTGTGGCTCTTGGTTGCAGGGGCTGCTGTTGGCATATGCATGGTTTTGGAATGAAAAAGTTTGCTTTAAGAAGTCTTTGCTTTTGAAAAATAGTTACCAGAGTAAAGGAAGTTGTAATTGCCTTAAATGACATTGAAATCACCAAAGCGCCTATCTGAAGAAATAGATGTTAGTAGTTTGTTGCAGTTTCAAGCAACTGGTCATTTGACTCCTTAAACCTGGACTTTATTGCTGCTGAGAGATAATCCGTCGGTTGTTCTGAAGATGATTCCCAATGTGCCCTCATCTTTCATGAACATGATTTTGCTGTCCACGGGGAGGTTTTCTGCAGCTGTTCCAGCTGTCACTGATGGTGACTTGAGTTGTTCTCTGTATCTCTGCTAGCGGCATTTATTGTTTATGGGGTGTTTCCATCAAAACTAATCAACTATTTCTAAGAGAGGGTGATAAATGCAAGGTTACTCCCCATGGGCTCTTGGATGAAGTGTTTAATTGTGAGTGTTCAGCTTTCTGGAGGAATTCTCCAAGTCCAACATCAAATCCTGGCCGCTGCGCACGGTTGGGTCTCGGTTTGGCAGAGATCTGCTCACTTTCACAGACTTAAAGTAACAATCTTTTTTGGTGCTTGCTCAGATCAGGTGGACCAAAACAGCGGGAAGTGCCTCTGACAGATTTCAAGACTCGAGTGTCTTCAATGAAACCCTGAGGATATCCAACATCCAGCGACACCAAGGAGGACGCTACTACTGCAAGGCTGAGAACGGCTTGGGGTCGCCGGCCATAAAGTCCATAAGAGTGGACGTGTACTGTAAGTAAACCGCTTGGGAAGTCCCTACTGTGCTTTTTATTAACTTCTTATAATATCTGGTGTTATGACGAGGTGACCAACCTTTTGTGAAATCTTAGGGCAGATTCTGTAGCTTTTGGGAGTATTTATGGTCAGAAGACGTGGCTGTCACCAGTCAAGTCCAGTGTAGCCACTCAGGTATGGAAATATCTTTAAACAAACCCATGATACTTTGTTAAGAAAGATGACACTCAGGTACAACTCATCTTGCTTAGATGTCAGAGGAAGATTTGTCTGCGGCTTGCATGGAGTGAAGACCTGGTACGCAGTACAGCGTATCTTTGGTACCTCTGGCTGCACTTGAAGCTGATATGGCACCAAGTACAGATTTTCTTGTTATTGTGCTTTAATTACTGCTGGAAAATGTTGTGGAGTATTTTGGTTTTGTTTTGTTTTAGTGGCGGTCTCTTCGTGGTCCTGTGATACGCAGTTTTAAAAGCTGCACTTGAAATGTCGGGCGGTGAAAAATAGGAAGTATTGTGATTGCAGTGCAGTTGGTCACAAAAAAAGGAAACAATTGAAAATGTCCTACTGCAATAAATGCTCAAAATGGTATTAAATAAAAAAAAAAAAATCCCTGTCTGACTTGCAGAGGCTCTGGTGTCAGCGAGTCAGGCGAAGCAACGCTCTCGCTTGTAATCAGGTGGTTTGTTGCTGTAGGTTTAGTGGTGAACTTTGCGTCTGACACCGTAGATTGTGCGACTGGACTCGTGAGTCGGAAAGTGAGAAGACCTGAATGCCCCAAACAACTGGTTTTGTGTACATTTCAAATTAAGAAAACACATTCAAAATCCACTTGAGATGCTCCAAAGTTAGAAAGTCTTTGCACTATACATTTAGAGACTCTTCTGATGCAAGTCGTGTCCCGTAAACAAATACGTTTACGTGCCACGTAGGTAGTTAAACAGCCAGAGCTCGAAGTTTGCCCTTCCTCTCCCAAACCCTTCAAGAAGAAACCTGACTGTGCAAGCACAGGGCTTGTGTTGCCCAAACAGTACCCTCGATGTGCCGTACGTTACTTCAGAGACCCCAGTGGTGACAGTTTTTGTGAGTCAGTTATGGGATTGGTGAAGGAGGAAAACTCCTTGTGGGGGATTTTCTTGCCCAGCGTGTGCACTTAGCTTCGTGATGTGCCTAACGAGCTATAACGTACCAGTGCCAAATTTGTAAGTCCTTTATGAACAATAACTGAATTAGGAATTAATTGCTCATTAACATGTTGGAGCCCAAGAAATGAGCAGGCAACCTTAACGACCGCATATAAGCACGCCATGCAAAGAAGTTACAAGCATCTGGTGTTTGCAACGGGGCTGGCCCGCGGTTTGCAGTGAGGGGCGAACAGGACACGGGGTCCAGGCAGTGTTCAGGGATCAGTGGGGCAGATTGGGGTCCCTGTGAGCCCCAGACTTCCTCACACGGCTGCTGAAAGCATTTCATAGGTCAGCCCTGTGTAGCCGTTCAATAAAAACGCCAAGAGCAAACGCGGAGGTCTGCTCTTCTGGGTGCCATTAAAGCACTTCTCTCTAAACCCAGCACACTGCCCCAGCATTCATGTATTAGATTTTCCTTAGTTCATTTTAGGCATGGATGGTGGCAGGAAAAGCAGTCTGAAGACTGGGAGGCTGCATGGTCTGAACAAGGAGAGCTGAGAAAGATTGTTTTGAACTTTTGACTTTTCCTGGATTTCATTGAGACTTCCTTCTGGAATATATCTTCTTCCTTGTATCATGTTTTGTTTAGCTATTAATATGTATTCTCAGATTTGCTGTTTGGGATTTATTACGAGTTTAATTTTGGTCTTTACATCACATGCTGTTTTATAATATACCTCAAATACAGATGATGTCTTTCTGGAACATGCAGGTTCCAGCTGTGATTAAATCCTAGGTGATTTCCCATCGTATACAGGCTGGTATTTCACTGGGTATTTTCATCTGTTAATGATCAAATATTTGCAGGCAGGCAGTACTGCTGAGGGAAGCTTAAGGTGCCAGCAAAGATTGGATCTAGCTGTGAAAAAGATATGAAAAACAGCCCTGTACCCCACAGAAAAGCTCAGGAGAAATCAGAGTATTGGGAATGGAAATTTTCCTGTAGAAATTTTTCAAATAGCTTAAAATAATTCTGTCCTTTTTTTAGTTAAGTTTTCTGGTTTGAAGATCCCAAGTACTTAGCCAACAATTTCTATCAAAACGTGTTTTGTTTTTTTAGTGAACACGTATTTAGTGATAGTACATGAAGAAGGACAGTTTTCTAACAGACTTAGGTAACGGTCCAAAAGACACCTTTGGAAACCAGATGATATTCCCTTTTGAGAGCAAAACTTTACCATTAAGACAAGAAATAAATGTTTTTAATTTTTTTATGGAACCCTCAAGTGTGTTTAAAGAAACAAGTCAAATGTTTGTGTTTCTTAAAAACCATATGGGTGAAAAATCACTTTGGAAGCATCTCTGCTTGTAAAGCTAAAGAGAAGAAAACAGTATTAAAGTTATGTTCCTCATTAGTTTTGGATCGAGAGCACTTCCTAAGGGCTAATTTAAGTCTTCAGCCTCTAATTTAAATTTTGAAAAGGCACTATATCTGTGTAGCTTGAAAATGAATTGTTGAAAAAAAAAAAAAATTCACAGAAAATCTGTCTCCTCATTCATCTCCATTATTGACTTGCTGGCTGGTTGGGAAATTTTAATATCAGCGTTTGGATGGGAAATCTCCCCCTCCAGTAATTTCTTGGTTTTTGTTTTCCAGTTAGCTGTGGCATTCAGCAGCACTTGGAGCCACATTTGCTGCTTTGGTAATAATTAATTATGCAGATATAGGTGGTGATGGGTCCTGAGTATTCGTCTGTGTGAGGGGAGAGGATCGATCGTGTTATTTTTACAGAATTTCTGCAGTGTTAAAAATGCTTTTAGATTTGGTTTTGTAGGAATGCTCCAGCAGAAGTTGCTAGGTGCTTTGTGTGAATCTGCACGTGTTGTGGTTTAACTCTGGCTGCACCACAAAGCTGCTCGCTCACTCTGTGCAGTGGGATGAGGAAGGGAATTGGAAAGTGTAAAAGTGAGAAAACTGGTGGGTTGAGATAAAGACAGTTTAGTAGGTAAAGCAAAAGCTGTGCACACAGGCAAAGCACAAGGAATTCATTCACCCCTTCCCATCGCAGGCAGGTGTTCAGCCATCCCCAGGAAATCAGGGATCCACCATGTGTAACGGAGACTTGTGAAGACAAACACGTCACTCCAAACATTCTCCCCTTCCTTCATCTCCGCCCCCGACCCCCCACCAACTTTATATGCGGAAAATGAAATACTTTGGTATGTAATATCCCTTTGGTCAGTTGGGGTCAGCTGTCCCAGCTGTGTCCCCTTCAACTCTTTGTTTACCCCGAGCCCAGTCGCGAGTGGGTTGGGATGAAGAGCTGAAAAATGCCTTGACCCTGTGTCAGCACTGCTCAGCAATGACCAAAACATCCCTGTGTTATCAACACTGTTTTCAGCACAGATCGAAAGTGCAACCCCATAGTAGCAACTGTGAAGAAAATTAACTCTGTCCCAGCCAAAACCAGCACAACATGTCCATTGAAGAAGTCTCAAAAGATCATTATCAATTTCTCATGATCTCAGGTGACTCCAACCAAATCTTCTGACTGCTTTGTCCTGGGTGTTCGAGAGTTACTTGATGCATCTTTTTCTAAAGAAGATCTAAACTAAAGCTGCTGGTTTGAACCTCTGGTGCGTGGTATGATGCTGCTTACACAAACCTGCCTGTGGTAGGGCACCAGCAGCTGGTGCCCGGCCTGACCTGTGTGTGCTGGGTCTTGCCCAGCATGTGGTTGGGAGATGATGAAAGGATGAGCTGCACTCCTGTGACAATCTCCATCCCTGTCTCTCACCCATTGCCCCTTTCTGTTTGGGACCATCTGCAGGGGGTGAATGTTGGGTCTCAGTTCAGACATTGCATAGCGGGATCCAGATGGAATCGTCATCAGTATTTGGAAGTAAATAATATTTGTGTTCATAGATGCATCTTATTCCTTCATCTCTGCAAGTTCATCACAGGCCTAAAGGTTACTTGGTGTTATTTTCATGTACCCTGTAATTGTGATTAACCAATTTCTAAAAACTAGTTGGCTGTTAGTCTGAATTATATGCTGCTTGAGGGCATAGTATTACTTTCTGCTCTAAGAAATTAAACACCACCATCCATTTTATAACTACATTCATGGGTAAGGAACACAGCTAAGACGTTAGACTAAACATATGCAATAATTTTGAAAATAGCCAGGGGGTAAATCCTGGAGCGAAGGGAAAAAGCTTCTCATGGAAAACGAGTAGTTCACATTGTTTATGGTCTATCCCAATGGGCTGGTTTGACTTGGTTGACATCAGACAAGCCTGCTGGAGGGCTGAATCTCCCAGAGCTGAAGAGAAGTCCTTCACATGCAGCATTCCCATCAAGCTGCATTTAGTCTTGACGCTGTCTTTAGTGATACACCAAGGGGAAGGGGGAATTTTGCTGACAATTCTGCGGGTGATGGTGAGGTACCGTACCCGTTGTACTTAAAGCTATCATGGGTAGTGCTAAACTAGGCTATGGTCTCTTCTGTTCCTTTAACATATGCACATCTAAGTCAAACCTTCAAAAATAGCAGTCTCTCTTGGTCTGGTGTGAAAATAGTTGAATGTAAAAAAAAAAGGGGGAAGAAAAAAAAAAGGTGATTGCAGTGTTGCCAAAGTTCTGGTTTCATCTACATCTACTCTTGGAAAGAGAGAGGAGTCTGTGCCTTTTCCTGTACAGGCACGGAGCCTCCTTCCAACACTTTGCATATCACTTCCTTGATTTTCTTTCCTGGTTTCTTTTAAATCTCCTTTTTTTCTCTCTGGGGGGTGGGTGGGTGCAGGTGTGTGTTAGAACTATGGTAAGTAGACTAATAACAATCTTCTTTAGATGAAAACTTTGTCCTTCTTGTGTCTAAGGGAATAGTTTTTCCCTGTCCTGGCTTTGGCTGAAGATCCTCGTCTCTCACATCAGATGGAAGCAAACGCGCTCGGTCCCCTCGGCGGCGTAGTCTCCGGAGGGAGGTTTCCCTTCTTGTTCAACCACCAAGAGAAGCAACTGCCTCGTATACCTGAGCTGGATTCGTCCCAGACTTGAACTCTTTTTCTTCCTTCTCTGGAAGTATCTCTTTAAAGTACATCTGATCCTTCTGCTTTGAAGAAAAAGCTTTTGTACTTGACTCCTAGGAAAAATTTTGCTTGACTTATGGAGGACACCTTCTCCTTTTATAAGGAAGGAAACATATGGTATAAATAAGTATTTTTATTTAAAGAAGCAGAGCTCCTACAAGAAAGCTTTTCTGCTTGCTCCCGGAGGACAAGTTACCAGATTTTTAACAAAAAAAATCCTAATGGCTTCGTGGAAAATGTATACCTCTATCCTCTTGCTTCACGGATACTTGTGGACACAAGGACAGGCTACGCAGTGCGAGTAAGAGAAAGTGGAGCAAATGGTCAGGTTTATGTTTAAAGATTATGTTAAAAATTAATTTGGAAGTCAGGATGAAAAATGTTTATCAGACAGATTCAATGCACAGCCATGGTAAGCTTTTATGATGTGAGAGATGTACGCTGCAGAAAACACTGCTTGTGGAGAAAATCTGTAATTCCAGGATTAAGAGGTTGAGCTGGGGGTTTAGGGGAAACAACACTTTCTTTTGCTCAGAGATCCACTTAAATCTTTGCTTGCAGCTCCGTTTCCAGCAAATGTCCCTTTACACAAGATTAGTTAGATCTACCTCAGGGTATTCATATCAAGTCCATCCAGCATCAGCTGCTTCGGGTGCACCGGAGCTGGGCTGCTTTTGCACTGCAGTAGCATCATGGCACGGGGAGGTCAGGGCATCCAGATGCGGTTCATTCGCAGCACGCTGTTTATCCTGCGTTGGGAACATGCCCTGTGTCACATCCAGTCCTCTCTGCATCGCCAGTGTAGTTCTAGGAAGGGGAAGGCTCCTGCAGTCCCCTTGCTATTCCTCCTAAATACCTGTTGGTGTGCGTGTATATTATGTGTAAGATTTTGGGGGTCATAGTTGTTTTGGGTCTCTTCTTGCTCTCCATGAGGCTTCCCTAATTCACTTCCAGGTTCAAATCTCTCATTTTAATTTTTTATGGGTTACTCATGTGGTTTCTGCTTCTCTCATGGGTCTGGTGGGTGAAGGAATCACTGTTGCTGACCATCTCCATGGCCAGAAGGAAGTCTGGGGTGTTGACAACTGCAGGATCTGCCCTGGGCTGGCTCTGAACACCCTCAGGAAGCCTCAGGAGCGCTGTTTAGCAAGGCCTGTGAGTGCTCAGGATTACACCCCAAGCTTGTGATGACAGCGAGGAAGAGATCAAAGCAAGGGCTGGCTTTGGTCTCAGTTCCAAACCCAGTCTTGATGCGCTTTGTAACAGGGACCGTTTTATTCTGAAGAGTAATAGGGGTCATGCATTAAAAACGCCATCAATCCCTGTCTCAGCCCGGAGACTTTGTTTGACACAACACCTCTTGAGCTGTACCTGTCTCCCAGGCTTTTTGGTGCAAAATCAGCCTGGAGTCAGGAGGGATGGGACCTCCCAGCTTCAACATTCACGATGTGGGATTGACTACAACGTGTTCAGTGTCGACGGATTATTTCAGCAAACGAGGGGCCTCACAGCTTTCCTGGCTTGGGATGGCACAAAACGCTGCTGATAGTGTGTGTCAAATGGCAAAATCGTCAAACTGCATCTCTTTCAGCATCCGCACGTGTCTCCTGGTAGCGTGTGCAATCACGAGGCTGCAAGAGAAGTGTTTTCCAGAGGCAACACAGGGTCTGTAATCCAGAGATTGTGATGCTGATTTCCCTGGAAAAGGATGCTGCTGAGTGTTGTGCGGAGAGATTTAGTTGCGTTGCCCTTGTCTCTGTCACTGGTGTTCATGGCAGTCGTACCGCCCCGTCCCCACACTCTGCAGTCCAAATGCAGCCCTGGTTTTCTGCCCGCTGCACAAACGCCGTTGTTAGCATGCAGGACCAAATGCGGTGTTGGTAACTATTTCATTCCCAGGAACTGCTCTGTCGGGCCACTGCAGAAGTGCTTTGCCTCATTCTCCAACTTCTGCTGCGGTGCCATAGGGCTGGAATGTGCCTGTTGGGAAGCCACGGCTTTGCTGTCTCTCTGCTTAGATGGGATGCACACACGTGCCCTCAGAGCTAGTGTGATGTGCTTGTTTCTGTGGAGCAGGAGAGCTGTGACTATCAAGGTATGATATGGGAAACGGGGCAGGGAATTAGCTGAACCTGCCAGCTGCTCCTCCCCTTGCTCCGTGTCCCTCTCAGCCTTTCCCAGTTCACTGCAGTCCTAAGAAGCTGGATTTAAACTTGCTGGGATGAGGAGGAGGTGATGCTTTCTCCCAGAGTGCTATTTTTATCTGGATGAGATAATTGTTTGCTCTTCTTAGGTGATAAGCAGGCTGCCCTCTGATTCCCTCTCACTACACTGCTAGTATGTGGCCAAGTGTGCTTGACGCCGGGAAGGAAAAAGCGTGGGAGGAAATTTATATCCACAAACATTTAAAACTGAGGGTTTTCACAGTAATTGGACTGAAGCAATTAATGCTAAGTTCACAGGGAGGATTTATAGCAAAGGGCTATCTGTTTTTTGTGTACAGCATTGGTGGTAAAAGCGAGTACTGAAGATGGTACTTTCTGGTGAGCCTTAAGGTCCCTCCTTCGGCAACGGCCACGTCTCAGTCTCCCAGCATCCTATGTGTTCCAGCTTCCATTGCACGAGAGTGTTAAATCCCCTTCAAAAATCCAACTCGCTTATATTTCTCCATCCTAAATAACCGTCAGATTTTAAAATGTAGGCACTGGCAGCATCCAATTCTTTAGATTCACATATTATTGTTGCTGCTAGAATGGTTTTTGGAGGGGTGAGTGATGCATGTGTGTGATCTGAACCTCTGTCCTGAGCACTACAGTATTCCTTTAGATTTTATTTCTGAATAATACAGATGCGGCTGTTGGACTGTGAAAAGGAGTATGACCATAATGCCCCAGTAGCAGCTGAGTCCTTTTTTACTCTGGGGTTCACACGGGGGGGATCTGATGCAACATTGATGCTTTGGCACCTTCTCAGTGTGCTCAGAGGGATGCTGGGGTGCTGAGCTGCTGGGCTTCCCGTGCTGGGAGCAGGGCTGGTGTAAGGAGCTGCTTGCAGATGTGCATAGCACACATTTAGCTCCTGACAGGTTTTCCAGTGGAGGTATTTCCTGCTTGGGTGGCACCTGTGCTGGTTTTAGCCCCTTAATCCCACACGTTCACGGCACATATTTTCTGCACGCTTCTCTGCAGATGTTTATATTGGTGTCCTGGCTACAGCAATTAAGATATAATTCAGAGTCTGAAAATATAATTCAGCTGCTTCATTATTTTCCGTGCTGCCTCTTTGACTTGTGTTTGCCTTGTACTGGCTGCGGTGAATCACGCGCTCTTACTGCAATGACATTTTTAATTTCCATCTCTGCTATCTACCAATATTCATTGATATGTTATTTGATCTTCTTTCTTGCCCTTTCATTTATTAGCAGCCCAGTGACATGCTTAAATCCTCATTCACATGGTTGGATGAAAGAGCAGAAATAATGAATGCAAATTTAACAATAAAAAAAAAAAGGAAAAAGTAATATAAGGCAATAACATAAGCATTGGCATAGAAGGAAAGAAAATATATTAATCTTTCATCACTTTTTTTGCATGATACAATAAAGGAAGACACTCTGAAATGAGATATTATGCAGATGGAAAGCATTTAGAAGTTTAAAAGCATTTTAAAGCTTTCCAATATTGATAATTGGAATCTTTCAACATGAGAGAAATACGAATTTAATTTGTGGGTTTCTAAGTATTCCCTCTCCGAGGTCAAATTGGCGCATTACAACATTAAGGCCTCTGAAAAGGGCCGTGCTTGGTGTTTAGGGGCAGCAGAGCAGCTCTCCGCAGGATGCAGCCGGCGGCGGGAGAGGCTGGGCTGGACGGCTCCGGGCAGCAGCTGCGGCCGTGCTGGATCTGCACGGCACTCGGCAGATGGGACATCCAGTGACGTGTCTTCAGCCGACCCCAGTTCAATCCCTGCCTTGTAGAAACACGAAGCACGGATTGGGGTTCAATCCACACGAAGTCTGTGGGGTTTGGAGCTGTAAATGTGTTTGGAATGTGGGACGGGGAGTACGAGCAGCTGCTGTAGAGATGCACTTGTACACGTGAGGCTTTTCTATGGGGGTATCAGAGATGCTGCAGAAAGTTGGGTATTGGTGTGGACCTGGACCAGTTGGTGCTAACCTGTACTCTCATAGAATCTTTTAGGTTGGAAAAGACCCTGAAGACCAATCCAACTGTTAACCCAGCACTGCCCAGCCCAGTACTAACCCATGTCCCTGAGCACCTCGTCCACATTTCTTAAGTATCTCGGGATGGTGACTCCCCCACCTCCCTGGGCAGCCCGTTCCAGTGCCTGACAGCCCTTTCTGGGAAGAAGTTTTCCCTAATATCCAATCTAAACCTCCTCTGGTGCACCTTGAGGACGATTTTCTGATCCACCTCTTTTTGGCTTCCAGCACCGCGTTGAAACTCGCCGCTTCCCAAGAGCAGGGCGTTGTGCGTGGTGTCGGGGTCCCTGACACGGCCGCAGCCAGGGCTGCTTGCCCGTGCTGCAGGTACCTTCCACAGGTTGGCCACCACGCTGCTCCCTCGGCAGCCTGACTGCCAGCGCAGTGAGAAGGTGGTGGAGGAGGGAAACGGCTGACCCCGGCACTGTCGATGGAGGTTTAAATCCATCCTCGGTGCAGTGCCAGGTCGGGGCTGAGCACTCAACCCCCACTCTGAGAATTTTTGCAATGGCTGAAGCAAGAGAGCAGTAAAACATGTAAATGTTGCGCAGAACTTGCCTTTCCTTAAAGGAAATGTAAAAGGGGGAGATTTCCTCTCCCTGTCATCGCTTTGGCCATTACTGTCTTCGTTTTCCATTACCCTGGGAGAATCTGCTTATCCTTTGCTATCTTCCCAATGAATCCTCTGGCTGGACAGTTGGATCACAGAGAATTATTCTGCCTAATTATCGCCCGAGGAGGTACAAGATTGCGGCGGAGGATGCGATTGGGAAGCTGAAGGGCAGGCGATGGTATCTCACAAATAGATTAGGGGCTGCTTAGCAGTGTTTGGCTCAAATTAGTTTTCTGCTACGTATGTATGTGCACATCATCCGTGAGGGTAAGGAAAAGTACCCAAGCAAGGGCAGGAGTGTTGCAGAATTTCAGAGGGCAATGAAAAATCAGTGGATAACCCTTTGTTACCCAAAATGAGGTTTGCCTTGGGTGTACGAGCACAGTTACCTATTATAGAGAGGTCTTTGGGGGGTTTTTTGGTTACTGTGTTTTGGTTTTCCGTTGCTTTCCTTTTTTTTTTAATTTCAGTGCATATATATATTTAAGAAAGCTTTCCATAATTTTCCATCCTTTTGGTTTTTTAACGGAAAAGAGTATGTCTGAAGAGTGAAGATACGGTGTAAATGTATTTCATGACTCTCTGACGTCAGAGCTGTACTGTTTCCACCAAAACTTGTATTTTTGTTGTTATTGTCTTGTACCTCTGGTTTGGGTACCAAATGCCTGGGAGCCCTGATCTAATGATGTGACTAGGGCTGCTGGCCCTAGCAGTGACACGGGGTGAGGAGCTGGGAGTCAGCGTGTTTAGGAAGGCTAAGCGGAGCGTGGTGCACTGGACATCATTTACCACTGTGGTCCGTGGCAGAGGTATGGAAAAGGTATGGAAGGATGTAGCTGTGCACCGTGGAAAAATGAGGTAGCTCTACCAACCTGATCTCCTTCTATGAGTGGGTGACCTGCCTGGTGGATGAGGAGAAGGCTGTGGGTGTTGTCTGTCTGGATTTTAGTGAAGCCTTTGACACGGTCTCCCACAGCATCTCCTAGAGAAGCGGCTCGTGGCTTTGGCAGGTGGACTCTTTGCTGGGTTAACAGAGGGTTGTGGTAAACAGAGTGAGGTCAGGTTGGTGGCCGGTTCCAAGTGGTGTCCCCAGGGGACACCAAGTGGGGCCGCTCTTGTTTAACATATTGATCGATGAGGGATTGCGTGCTCCCTCAGGCAGTTTGCAGAGAACACCAAGTTGGGTGGGAGTGTTGATCTGCTGGAGGGCAGGAGAGCCCTGCAGAGGGACCTGCTCAGGCTGGATCCATGGGGTGAGGTCAACTGGATGAGGTTCAACAAGGCCAAGTGCCAGGTCCTGCATTTCGGTTACAATAAACCCCGGCAGCGCTCCAGGCTTGGGGACGA
>NW_010236732.1:0-40257 GCF_000690775.1 Eurypyga helias
CTCTGGAACTCGAGGGCCAGGCTGGTGAGGACACGGATGGAGGGTCACCCAGGGAGGGTCAGTCAGCCCCAGGCGTTAAGACTCCCTCTGCTGAGAGGAGGGTGATTGCTGTGGGGGATTCCCTTCTGAGGGGAACAGAGGGCCCGATGTACTGCCCAGACCCATCCCACAGGGAAGTCTGCAGCCTCCCTGGGGCTCAGGTCAGAGCCATCACCAGGGAACTCCCTGGTCTGGTGGGGACCTCAGATCATTGCCCACTCTTGGCAATGCAGGTGGGCAGTGATGAGGTTGCTGAGAGAAGCCTAAAAGCCACCAAAAGGGATTTCAGGACACTGGGGCGGTTGGTTGAAGGATCAGGAGCACAGGTCCTACTTTCCTCAACCCCTTCAGTGGCAGGAAAGGATACGGGAGTGGCAGGAAAGACTATGGAAAGGAACAGGAAAGTGTACCTGGTGAGCATGTGGCTCAGAGGCTGGTGCAAACGGTGGGATTCTGGTTCCTCTGATCATGGGGAGGTTTACACGGTTCTTCTCCTGGCATGTATCAGGAACAGTGTGGTCAGCAGAAGTAGGGAAGTGACTGTGCCCCCATAGTTGGCACTGGTGAGGCTGCACCCTGAGTGCTGCGTTCGGTTTGGGGCCCTTCACTATAAGAAGGACATAGAGATGCTGGAGCGTGTCCAGAGAAGAGCAATGGAGCTCTTGAAGGGTCTGGGGAGCAGGTTTTATGAGGAGTGGCTGAAGGAACTGGGATTGTTTAGCCTAAGGAAAAGGAGGCTGAGGTGAGACCTGATCACTCTACAGTTACCTGAAAGGAGGTTGTGGGGAGGCAGGTGCTGGTCTGTTCTCCTGAATAACTGGTGGTAGGACAAGAGGAAATGGCCTCAAGCTGCACCAGGGAAGGTTCAGATTAGATGTTCAAAAAACTTCTTAATTGAAAGAATGGTCAGGCACTGGAAGAGGCTGCCCAGGGAAGTGGTGCAGTCGCCATCCCTGGAGGTGTTCAAAGAACGTGTAGACATGGTGCTTGAGGACATGGTCTAGTGGGTATGGTAGTGTTGGGTTGATGGTTGGACTGGATGATCTTACAGGTTTTTTCCAACCTTAGTGATTCTGTGATTCACGTACAGTCCCTTATCTCCACATGTTTCCATTTGAGGCAGTAACCTGAACCATTCAGTGTATCTTTGCCCCAGATAGTTTGTCTAAAGTAAATTCCTTTGGGGAACAGTTTTGGGGACTGTAGCCCTCCAGATGTTTCCTTTCTGCTTGCAGCAACCTGAGGGGAGTCCTGCAGCAGTCCTGCCCGCCTCAGGGAAATGTTGGCTGCAGCCTCCGTTTGCTGTGCTGGTGGGAGAGGCAGATGGCTGACGTCTGCAGGCAGCCAGCCAGCATAGGGGACAGAGAGGAGGGTGGCAACATGTAGAATTTCTTTCTGCTGTCCTGTGGATCAAGTAGCTGCACAGAGTAACAGAAACAGGATATAAAAAGGAGACAGTAACATCCAGGATCTCTTACCTGCCAGCTCAGAGGCTGGAAAGTCTGAAGGAGGGATATATATCCCTGTGGATCTAATCAGTAAAGGTGTACATGTCAAAAGGTGGTTGAAATCAGCATAAACGTATTTTCCTTTTCAATTTCTTATATTGAGGCTTGTTCCTTAAACAGTGAGAACTGCCATGTTCTAGAGTTTGAGGAGATGCATTACAAAAATTAGCCTGCCTGTGGGAGAAACTCTCTGCCATTATTGTTGTTGGTTTTTTTTTTCTTTGTTAACAGCTACAGCTCATTAAAATAAGACACAAAAACTTCTTATGATAACCTCAGCGACAACATACGGACACTGCACTTTGTGCAGACACCCAACACACGCCTTGTTCATTCCATCACGGTCATTCAGTGACTGTGATGTGAGAAGTCAGTGGAAATGAGCTTTTTCTTCTTCCAGAATAATTTTTGTCTCTGTAGCTGGGTTCTCTGCTTCTTTATCAAATAGTAAAACTCCTGGAGTAACCAGATAACTCGCTTCTTATCGCACATCACAATGCAGGGAGAGTTCCCACAGGGCCTACCAAACTCTAATTTAAAATCGAAAAGCTCTCTCTTGTTTACCCATAATTTACATTGTAACGTGTGTGACAAAGCTAGAAAGTCCCAGAGGGCTTTTTCCGTCTCTCCTGTCAGTTTGGATACGTTCTCACAGATCTTGTGAGTCTCTGGGATTTTGCAGTTACGGTGCGTACCCCAAGGCAAATTTAAAAAAAAAAAAAAAAAAAGAATAATAATAAAAGAAAAAGAAACAGGAAATCTCATTGTGCCTGTGACTTAAGAACAACCTTGTCTCTTGTATAGAATTTTTTGATTTTCATTGACACCACACAGACATGCCAGCCTTTGGATGCGCCTTCCTCTACCCAGCACTAGAAAAGTCCCTTTATAGGAAAATGAGCAATGCTAGGGGGGGTTTGCACGTGTGCCAGAACAAAGAACTAAAATGGTCTCTACTGTCTCCCTTCGGCACTTCGGTAGATTAACAACAGTAGAACTAACTCATTAGAATAACAAGTATGTGGAGTTTTAGATCTTTATTTCCCTCCTTCCCCACATAATTTCATGATGTGTGAGACCAAAGTGACAGTAATGGAGGCAGAAGGGAAAAACTGTCATGGCATGGTTAACAGCAGCATGGCTTATCTCCTACTGCTTTATCCATCTGGTTCAGAGATGAAATGCAGGGACCACTTTTCTAACATAGTTGAGTAGATTCTGTCATCTTCCTCTGTGTTTTGGTATCTAGCAAGCTCTGCTGATCAGGTCCTGATGAGGAAGGTTTTTCTTACAGAAATCCATCTGCTTGGAATACTGTTTTCAGGCCACCAAGAAGATTTTAAATAGCATTCAGGCACGGGAATCTAAAGAATACTGAGGTGAGAAGATCATGGGGGTTTTTATCAGAGTAGTATATGTCTCAGGAGTTCTGCATGGGACATTAATTGATCCTGCACCATTCAATGTTTTCATTGCTGGTCTGTAGTCCTAGAGAAAATAATTGCTGATACAGTGTACTGATGCTGCACAACACTGGTGGGGGTGATCTTTAGCGGTGAAGTAGGAAGACTCATGTGGAATGATGCAAATCATTTAGCGAGACTTACCTCTGAAACTGACTATTTTTTAACACAGAAAAAATTAGAGTTCCTCTATGCAACTTAGTTTTTCATGTTTGCTTTTAATTGTTACTCACTAATTTCTGCATTGAATAAAAATTGCTTCTTTCAACCAGAAATTAATCAGGAACTTGGTCCAAATTTCTCCAAATATTTGTAGCCAAACATGTATTTGAGGGAACGGTGTTATTACCATTCCTTTTTTACCTACTACCTTAGGCACTTATTCACTGCATGAGAGACCAGGGATCAGGCCTTTCTGCCTGAAGGGTTCTGAACTCGCATCTGCCACACACCAGAAAAGTACTATCACTCTGTTAGAGCTGCTGTGCTCAGTGTAAACTATTTAAAATTCATTGAACCATCATGTGAAGGAGTGAATTATTTCACTACCTAGCTTGATCTGCTGGGCACTCTCATAGGATGTAGGGACATTTTCATTCCAGTCCCTGCTCCAGTGAGTCTTTTAATATTAATATGAAACAGCATATGACCAACAAGACAGAAGAAGGACACCTCACTATAGGATGATGGTATTTATACCAGCATGGTATGTATTTAGGGAAGCTTCCTGAGATATATTGGTTCAAATCTTCTCAAATAAAGCACAGAATTGAACATGAGCCTTTGCCCTTCCTGAGGATTTTGCTAACCCTTAGAAATTGGATAAAAGAAGATCAATGACTAAACTATCACTAATTCTAGCTCTTCATTTCATTGTTTGTCCTAAACTGTCTGAAAATCAAATATTCTGTTCATGTTCAATGTAATGCTTCAGTAAACACATTACTATTTTTCCCTTTTTTTGGTTTGGCAAAGAAAAAACAAACCAAAATATAAAATTTGTCTGAACTAAATGAATTTTAATTTATTATTTTATACAGTTGGTGAAGAGAAAATAACTACTCAGAGATCTTCAATTGCTTTCATTTTAGGAGTAAAGGATCCTTAGCACTGTATTCAATTGTCACCTAAAAACTTTATCAAGCCTTTAATGTGCACTTGCTGAAGTCTGAATAATCGCATTGGTGGTGACTGAAAGCTTATTATGTGATTTTAATTACTGAGAGGGCAATCAATCTCTGTTCCCTGAAGCTATTACTGTGCAAAGTTCTATTTAGTGCCCATTTCCCTCTTCTTTTTGGTGCTAAAGGAAAAATGACTAGATTAAGCTTTTCCTCTAGTATTAAAAAATATATATTTCATGTCAGTATTTAATTGTTGTTGCTTTATATAAGCAAGAAGAGCGCCTAAGAGCAGTGCATTTCCCAGGATCAAGGTAAGGAGTAACATTTGGCAATAGTTCTGTATTTGCTCGTTTGAAGCTTTGTTTTGCATAAGCAGGTTTGCTGGCTGTGTGTCTTGTTGCAGAGTAGATTTTTGGAACTAAATAGTCTAATATCAAAAAGAAGTTTGTCAATGTGGCCTATCTGGGCAGGGCGAGATGGGGACATAAAATGTTTTCCAGTCTTAGACTATGAGGAGTTTATTGCCTTTAATATTTACTCACCTGCAGCTGAGGATGTCAATAGAAGGATGGGAAGGCTGGAAGTCTTGAAAAACCTCCCTGCAAAGTGATACGTGCTGTCCAATTCTAAAGAAATCATGTCTTGCAAAGTGAACAGAGTTTGATTTTTCTTTCAGTCCTACTTCAAGACATTCTGCTATGAACTAGGCTTAAACAAGAGCCCAAGATCACCCAGCTCATTCCCCACATTATACCGTTGTTGCCACTTCTTCTGTCACACCACTGTTGTGCAACCACTTTCACAAGCACCTGGATTCAGTGTGACCACTCTTGCTCGCATTCCAAACATTTGCAATCCTCGGCTAAACCAGGACTGAAGGATCATACAACTCCCTTTGCAGTAGTATCTCAATGTCTTCGAATAACATACCCAAATCTTTCATCTAAACTGATTTCTGGCAGGTATTTGACAGGTTCAGTTTTCTTACAATCATGTAGCATTTGGATCCACCAACCAATTCATTTAATCTGAGTTTCACAAAAAAAAACAGTAGCAGTTAAAAAGAAGGTCTTTTCACGTGGGCACTTTCTCTTGGCTCTGATTATAAAGAGGATCTAGGTGATTTGCTTAGACCTTTAAATAACTAATACTAGTTGAGCTGAATTCCGTATGGCATTTAAGTGAATTAAGCCTATGTCTAATCAGTATTAGGGTTTGGAAGTCATTGCTGACTTTCAGGCTTCATGATCTGGCCATAATTATATTTCTGTATGTTCATGAAAATATTTCACTAGTACCTGGCATGGCTGCATTTAAATTAATGATTCGCTGCACACAACATCTGATTTATGGAAAATAACAATTTATTCTTTAGATCCAGTGGATTATTTCTGCAGTAATGAATTAATAAGTGATAGAATGAACTCAAGAATGTTTAATTTTTCTATACTGGGAGATCTCTATTGCTAATTTTATGTTGTGCAACTAAGTCAGTTGTATATAAAATAAACAAATAAGATCTGTTGAAGGATAAAAATAGATCAAAGGTCACTTTGGCTTAGGAGTCTCAATGACACATAATCATCTTATCTTCATCTCACTGTAGAGAATACTTTGACAAGCAGGACATTGCAAAGACCTATTAAAAGTTTTGTGGAGCTTTGAAGTATTACAGAAGTCAGTCCTGGAATGAACCACAATCACTAAGATTCATTCCTTGTCAGTACTATTTTCCCTTTTCAAGGAATTACTACTTAAAAATCCTTCCACAGCAAAAGTTGAAGTTACTGAGGTTCATTTCTTGTGAGCAGCAGAATAGAAAAAATGATAAAGAATTGAGATAAATGTGCAGAAAACTATTCTGCAGATGCTGATCTTTCTGTATTAATGGACAATTTCTTTGAGGATATTATACATACTGTGCTGGTATATAGTTTTTCATTTATACTTTTACTGGCTCTAACTTAACAGTTCTTCCAGTTTCATCTCACTGACCCTTCATTCTCAGCTCTTCCAACTGATCTTATTTGAGAGCAAGAGAGGACAGCTCAGAAAGAAATCAGCCTGTGAGGAAGTGCAGGAACATAATCTGAAAGTATGTTTCAAACTGTCATCATGATTAATATTTTTGGCCTTCCTCTCATCTTCTAGTCATCAAAACTCCTTTTGCCTGTGGTCTTGGAACCAGCAATATCACTTACTCTTGATATTACTTCACCTACAGGTCTTTTACTCTTTTGCTCCATCCTTCTGAAGTTCTGCCTTGCTCTTTTTCACCCTTATACTCTCTACCCTTCCCTTTTCATCACCCACAGGTCATCTTGGTGAGTTTGTTCTCCAGCACCATTCACCTGAGAGAGAAAGGTAGCTTGAGTTAGCCACATGTTATCACCAAAGGCTCTGCTCAGCCTGATGATCATTTCCCTGCTTATGCACGAAAATCACACCACCCTCCTCAGACCTCATTCCTGCAGGTTTCACCCTGGCCTGAGTAATGTGCTCTTATCAACCAAAACACACTCAGGACAAAACAGAAAGCTGAACAGAGGGTTTGGGGTTTTAAATCTAATTTCCCTGATTATTTAATCTACTTTCTCTCATTCTACTTTGGTAAATAAGGGAGATAGACAAAAAAAAGATTCTGATCAAGTGTAGGCGATTTGCAGATCTGGTCTACAAATAAAATGCAAACCAGGTTTCAGAAAAACAAAAGCAGTGTTCAAGCCTGCTCTGAGAACAATACAAGAAGATAGAGTAGCTTGTCTAAAGGAATTTTTTCCTAATGCAACTTTCTAATTTTGGTTGGTTGTAACACTTAAATTAGAATGATATATCAGAGCTTGGACATCAAGGAATCATAGCTGATTATTGCATTCCAAATAGGAGAGTGGAGAAATGTCATCTTAAGGATTTACTGTTATAATTTATTACTTTTCATTATCTTTAGTTATTTCAACATTTCAAGCTTGAAACTCACCAATTTGCCAGTCTGTCCTCCCTTTTCAGATCCATCAGCTGTTGTATCCTAATGTAATTTCTGATCAAGCGTGATACGGCATAGCTAAAAATGTGGATGATCAAACAATTTCATCTGCTTGCATCCATAATCAGCAGGTTAGGAATTAATCTCCTAAAATAATTCAGCCTATAGCTAGGTAGAAACATTCATCAGAATTTGGTATTATTACCAATTACTATGGTATTTAGAAAGGACTAGAGGAAAAAAAAAATGGAGCAACATAAGTAAAGGACAGAACTTATGATAAAAATTAACTTATCTCCGTGCTATGTGCTTCATACAATCAATTTTTTGTTTTGTCTCTAAAGGTTTTCTTCAGAAATCTGAAATCTAGCAAGTGCTCAGGTTATGTTTTACAGCTGAATCAGCCATGGCAACAATGCATCACAACTGCACACATCTGGCAGACTGCTATACCATTCATGCAGTTTATTTGCTTGCTAAGGATAGCTAAAACCCAAGTTTTTACTTGAAGGGATTATCTACAGATGTTCCCTCTGATATAAAATGTGTATGTGTTTCTCAGGAGCAATCTCATTATTTAAACGGGGCTGTATCGGAAGCCGTGCATTGAAATCTGAGTGCTCAGCACCAGACAGTCAGGTTATTCTGGCTGGAAAAAAATGCTACCAGCTGTGCTGAATAAGGCTGCAACTGAATACTACCTAGTAGAAGAACGCAGGAATTGCCATTTCCTTTTTTTGGTGGTTTTGATTTTTTGGGGTTTTTTTTGTTTTGCTAGAAGTCCAGCCAAAATAAGTTTCTTAGATCTCCCTGTATTAGAGAGCTTTCCCTGCCACTAGAACAACAAACAACTGGATCACTTCCATAATGTACTATTTTCCTTGTGTTCCAGGAAGATATTCTGTTCTGAATAATAGAGAGCAGAAGAGATATTTGAGATCTCAAGCAGCTTGTAGCCATTGGGTTCTGGAAGACGCACTTTCAAGTTCTTTCAGGTAGGTAAAAGAGCTCAATTTCAGCTTACTCACTGGAGAGCACGTGCTCCAACCAGTAGCTGAGTAAATCAATAGCTGTGTAAAACCAATTTACCAGTAGCTGAGTCAAATACTAAGGTTGCCTCAGAATGAGAAATCCAGCTTTGTCTCTATTGACTATGTGAGAAGTGCTTAGAAACAAAACATGGGGGGGGGGAGCTGACTGAAAAGAATTCTTCATCCAACATGAATTAGTCGATTACTGTATTTTTTTATTATTTTGGCAAGGAAAAAAGAATTTGTTAGTTCAATTAGAACTTTGCTTTCTCTTCACTACTTCAAAGCAAAAGATCACATAGATAAATATTATTGAATGGGAGTATAACTTTAACACAACAGGATTTTAAAATTATCACAGGGGAGTCAGAAACACTGGTCAGGCATAGGTCCAGCTGAGCCTAGTACAAGCACATTTTGGGTGAACACAATCTGTGAGGATTTGAAGAAGTCATATGGGACATATGACTGAGGTGAGGTGTTGTAGGATTGTGTGAATTCTTCACATAATCTGAGCAAGGCCAGAAACAGGATAGGATCTGAAGAAGGAGCAGTTACCAAAAGCAGTACAGACACAAGGAAGAACTGAGACTGAAATATAAGTGTTTTCAATGGACCAATGGTTTTATTACAAATGCTAATTTGTATTGTGTTAGAATAACCTGGTCACCCATTTTAATATTTTCCACGTGTGAAGACATAAATATATAACACTTTAACTATGACAAATGACTGCTTTCCCCATGTTATGTATTGCTAAGCCAGGTTCTTAATTTTTTAAAAACATCCACCATATAAGTAAGTTATTTTATCACCCATTGCAAGCTGCAAGAACCTCTTCTGAAGTACCACTGTTTAAACAGGTAACCCATACATCATACTTGCCTATTGAATCTCATGGTTTTCCCATGTGAATTTTTTAGAAAGAACAATTCCTCTGCTGAGATATTGGTATGAGACAGATGATCACACAGATGACCAGAGCTGGAAAATAATTCTTGTTCATCTTTACTCTCTGAATGCAATTCTTCTTCCTAAGCCTCTTCTGATTTCCTTTCATTCTTCAGCTTTATCTGACACTTGAGCAGTATGATTATGGATATCAAAAGCCCAGTGAAAACATGGGACCCTCTCCTCTAGCTGGAGTGGGCATTGGATCAAGATTCACGTGGGTCAGCAAAAAAATACCAAGAGACACTTTACTTATATGCGGAATCCTACCTTGTGATCTGCCAACAGAAGTGAAGAATAGCACTTATAGGGTAAAGCTCTCCCTGCAACTACTATTAGTTATTTAAGATAAATACTTCTATATAAGATTAAATACTTCTATTTATTGTTAATGGAGAGGGTACATCTAATTCATCATAAATAACATGGAGCAAATTTCCTTACAGCACTCTTCCTTGGTAATCTCACCCCTCTGTTTTAAAGGTTTCTTGAGTGTCCCTACACCAAAGTGGAACTGGAAAATCACTGGAGTTCTTAATGCCGCTGCAAAGACTGGAGCTGACTGGTGGGCTGCCCACACCAGCTGTGCATAAGACAGGCCATCCTGCCATAGGCTGACAGCTATAGGAACTGCATCTGATAAGCTGTAAGTGCTTCCATTCTTTCTTGTTTTCAAATTGTCCCATATTCGCAAGACAATTGTAGGCTTTTGGCTCTGGGAGTGCATGTTGCTTTCTGTCAACTATAAAATTGGTCAGAACTGCCACCTTGAAAGAATGGGCAGTCTAAACAAAAAACAAGGGAGGTAAAGTGCCTGGCCAGAAATCACCCAGAAGGCTGTTGACAAGATGCAGGTTGCCCCAACCCTACACCAATGCCCCATACATTATATTATTTTGCCTTTCGTTATTAGTGCTCCAGAACCCTCATCCGTTTAAGAGAATGCCATTCATCTAATAAAATTACCGAAGTGCCGGCTGCACGGTCCTTGGTGTCTTTACATACACTTCCCTCTAGTGTTAAAAGGGAGCAACTCAACCTGCTCCCTGGAGCAAGTAGCTTGCCTTTGATTGTTGCACTTAGTATGAACCACAAATTCCTCTCTGCAGTGAAATAACATCAATATAAATGGTACCTTAAAGTATCACAGGGAAAAAAATAAACGGTAATATCATAGCATTTACTGTCTTTCCAGGGATTCTGCAAGCATGAGAAGAAACACAAATTCAAGGTAAAAGATTTAGAGCCGTAACATATTCATTAACTCTTGCCAGGCATTTATGTTTTGCAGCTGTGTGTTAATGTTGGACCTGACTTTCAATCATCACCTAAGACAGCACTGCTGATATTAGGAGTTTTCCTAAAGCAGAATATGCTTGTGTCTGAAGGTCAAGAAAGGGCATACTGACAAGTAGTGCCCTTCAGCATAATAACCTTGGCAAGCCAAATTCAGAGGACACATTTTGCAAGTCTCTTATTCTAGCGCTCTGACTCCAGAGGTCACTGACTTTGTTAAGCCATAAAGGCTTAAGATTTTAAATACTGTAGGATAGCCATGCTAACCTATAAACATGAAGTGAAAAATTCTTGCTAACCAAAGACTGAACTTTTAAAGAAATTTTGAATATTGTGAATAAAGCACTGGAGCTAAAAGCACATCTATTGAAAACAAGTAAATCTTCTAGTGGGTTAGAAAAATTCATTCAGCAACAAGACCAAAACTTTCTCAATATAAAAAGAAAAATCTTTGTGCCTGGACCAGTGGGTGTATGGTTTGGCTGGTCATTTTCTGAAGCCATTTCTACGTGGGAAACATATTTCAATTAACTAACCTGACAAAGGTACCTCCTTAGCTACTCTAAACACTTATGCAGCTTGTTCTCTTTTTATGTGTTAATAAAAAAAATGTTCCAGTTAAAACCTTTAAAAAGTGTCCATGGATGTATTTTAAGCAATATGAAGCCTCCTGAAATTTGCCATGGTAAGGTCAAATGAACTTTCCAGGATTCTCCTGCTTTTTCTCATTAATTTTTTGCAGCGCCTATTTGGATTCCTTATTGTCTTGCATCCCTCAAGACCAACGTGCTGATGCAAATGAACACAAACTATTGCTATTCTGACAAGCTACTTTTTGCTCCACCTACCTCATATAGCTCTAAATGTCCAAAGAAGACCAAAAGCACAAGAGATTTAGCTTCACTGTTCACAGGGCTGTGCTGTGATGTATTCAGGAACCTGAACAAAATAGATGAGTAATACAATCACAGAAAAAAGTCTTCTGGGATTTATTTAATTAATGAAGGTATAGCCCTACAATTCTCCCTGAATAGATGCGCTTGTTGCAGCTTTAAGTCTTTGGCAAGTCACATACATACCATTTATTTGGCTCACAGTTCAAACTGGGTAATGAAACATACAGGATGAGGTCCTAAATTTAGATGATTTACCCCATGTGAAAAGCTGAAATAAACAACAACTGAACCTGGATCTTCTGAAGAAAGGCTGGGCAACATTACTTGGACTGGTAATTTGTTCAAAATAATCAGAGAAACTGAAGCTACTAGGACTGAATTATAACTGGTTTTAGTCATAATAATGAGAGACCAGAGTTAAAATACTTCTTTTGAAGAATTCCTGAGTTAAACATGTTGACGTCAGCATGTGTCATGGTTTGATTTATTTAAAAAAATAAATAATTAATAAAAAAATTAAACCTTCTCATCTTCCTGTTACTTTTCACAGAACAAAAAATGCAATCCAGGGCTGTAACCATACAGCTCCTTCTCTTTCTAAGTCTCTTCCTCTTATGTGGCCCTTTAAACTGCCTCCGTAATTGGTACCTCCAAACAGATAAGTCTGCAGTTTTTGTTTGTGTGAAGTATAAAAATAGAAAATTCTCCCTTGAATTCTGAAATTACAGAAAGCTGCTTAGAAAAAGAAAGCAGAACTCGAAAGTCTCATAAGATGTATTTTTACTTTTATATGCATATTTATACATGAAATTGGAAAGGAACTAGTTGACTAGGGGATACAGTGGCATCAGCTGAAGGAAAATGGAGATGTTCCCTTCTCAGCCACTTTTATGAACACTGCCTAAAAATGCTACTATCACTTCATAGGTTTCTCTCCTTAAGCAAATTGTGTGTAATTTTCCTCCATGAGTAACCCCCTTCAGAGGGGCATCATTCAGAGTAAACCACTCAGCAATATGACCCAAAGCAAAACGTAGTGACGCACTGTGCATACGCATTCAGAGTCTGCTAAGAACACTCGCGCTGGCAAGTCTCCTGCAGAGTCAAAGTCTCTATTTTAAGAAGTATAGTAGTTAAGCAAAAAGACTTTGGGTGGGATTCATCCATCCTAATTGAAGTCTTCCAGCAGTTACATGCCTGAGCCTCACTAATCACCCTTGGCTCTGCGTAGTCAGTAGAGTGAAAGAGCTTTCAGCAGATGATTCATGTGTCTGGTGAAGGCTAGATGAAATGACCTTCTGGAGGTTAATATTTCTCTCCACTGAACGTAAAAGGACCTAAGGGTAACAAACTCGGACTTTCACAGGTCTAACTATTAGATGACTAATTTAGGGCAGATGAACCCTCCCATTAACTCAGACATGACAGATGAGAGACTACTCAGAGAGGTAGCATCTATTCCCTGTGATGCACCAATGAGTTTGTGCCATAGTGGTCAGTCTAGCTGGAGAGTTAAGTCACAACAGACCTCGTACATCCCAAATAATTTAATAAATAATTGATAAATTCAACTGGCAGGGTGATTGTTGATGGCTAAGGTTAATTTCCAGAGAAAACTTGCTGTTTTTTTCAGGTGGGTTTTGGTGGAAGGGGCTAAACCATTGTGTTTTTTGACAATCTAAAACCAGTTTAAATAGAAACAAAAATAGCAAAGATCTTTTCACAACACTCTGCTTGTGATATGAGTTGGAAAGCTCATCATACAGATTTTCTTTTCTGGTCATCTGAACTGAGGAGCAGAGAGCATTGCCCTGTTAATACATTTACTCTTTAGATTCATTGCAAATCTTCTTTTCCAGTTAACCATAAAAGTGTTGGCCTTCACTGCAACTACCTGAGTTTTATGTGATGTACTCTGAATGTATAATTTTTGAACTGCTGCACACAATTTGGATCATCAAAACTCAAAATTACGTTTGATGCATCTCAGAAAAGCTGGGGGGTTTATTTTTTTATTTCTTTAATTGCATTGAGGAGAGGTTCAGAGAAGCTAGATGTCAGTCAGGTTTTTGTTCAGATCATGTCTGCATCTGCATTTTGCTAAGACATTAGTATGCCAGAAGTAAGGGATGCTTCTGGGTAACGGTATAAAAGTAGGTCAGTATACAAAGACATCCCCTCAGTGACAGATTTATGGCTTAAAGCAATAGAGCATCCCAGGATGCTTGTGTTTTGAATTCTAATATTGAATTTTCAAGTAAAGATATGAAATTAATAGACTATCCTTCAGCATTCAGAAGGAGTAAGGTCTCTTCATTTAAATCTGTCAATGGAAATTTCAATTATAGGTAATATCTTTCCTAAAAATCAAAGTTAGTGGAGTCACTGAATTGTCTTATTCCTTCTTTCCTCTTAGGGGAGTAACCTTTGCATTGTACTGAATTGTGCTCTCTGTACAATGTCAAAGGTTGAAATGACAAATTTAACTATCTCTGCAAAAGCTGTCAGAAGTACAATTGTTGGGCAATTATTAAGTTAATACTAATTAATATAGACTCCTATGGGTGTTGGAAAAGGAAAAATAATGTTCCCAGTTGCTGCATCTATTCTGAAGGTCTGCAGTAGCTTCAGTAATGCAAAAGCTTTAAAGCTGGACCCGATGGAGAAACTAAATGGTTAAATTACTTACTTATGAAAGAATGTAGAGTTTTATTTCACCTTTTATTTTCTGTTTGCTAAAAATTTGCAATGCCATCTCTTCTCAGCACCTATGTCTTATTTGGAAACATTACTTAGGGACTGGATTTTGAATTTGTTGTCTGAAATGATTCATTTTAATTATACATTATGCTACCCAAGCCTGCTGGTATTGTTCTTGTTTTCTGTCTGTGACCAAACTTTTTCTCATGTTGAATAATGAATAATGAATGACAGGCATAAGTCCAAGATTTTAATCACTAGTAGAAAAATAACACTGAAATGTTTGAGGGATTCACAGACATCTGCATACAATAGACTAGTCACAGTGACATTTATGCATGATGGACTACATAACGCTACAGAAACCTACAGACTTAGGGCAGCACCACGCATTGCAGGAAACCTGTAGTCTCACCTACTTCATAGGGAAAATGTGGTTCTTGACATTTTTAGGGAGTGTTACATTGCTTGGCCAATTCACCTACCTTTTGAATCTTTTCAGATCAGTGAATATTATGAATGAAAATATCAGTGGTAGAATACTATTATTCTTCCTTTGAAACTCTCATTAATAATGGGTTTTCTTGCACAGAAGGAGAAATCTAAGACCTCAGGAAAGAGCTGTTGTTATTTCCATGGTTATTTTTCATGTTGCATCTGGGTCGTGCAACTAGCATGTTCTGTTTTCATTCATTATCTGCAGTACAGTAAGTTCTCAAGGCTTAAAATAGAGCGTAACCCCACTGTGGTAGGCATAGCACAGACACCAAAGACAATTGTTTCACTGTAAAGCTTACAATATAAAGAGGACTGTAATTGTGGGGGGAAAAAAAAAAAAACAACACAAAACCTCACAAAAGTATGATACAATCAGGTTTGGCAAAATAAAGTAACAAAGACCTCAGGCAGTATAAAGTCCTAGAGATGTCAATTTTTGAGTTCTTCTGTGATCTTACTGAACAGCAACAGTTTTGATTCTGACTTCCGACTTTAGAAAAAGATGTCAGGAGTCAGAAATTCCCCCATCGTGAACCTTAAAACTTGAATGCTTACAAACTTTACTTTTGGGAAAAAAAATAAAAGGAATAAACCACCCTACAGTGCATAATGTGATCCTGTCTTAAAAAAGAAACTAGAAATGTCTAGGAATCATTTTTGGTAAAAACTGGATATTTAAACTGACACCGATAACCATTTGTACTGTGAAGACACGAGAAGCTCCTTTGTAAATTACACACCGGCTAACACGCCATTGCCTCGTATAATGACCTCTCCAGCCTGAGAAAGTACAACAACAAAATGAATGCACAGAAAAGGAGGCCAGGAAGGCAGCAAGCTGTTTCTTTCCAGAGGAGAACAGGCAAAACATTATGTTGTGAAATCCTAGTGGCTCAGCTTGCCTGCCTGTGGAATGTAGGAACAGGCTCTGGAGACAAGGAGCCAGAATAAACCTTCATAAAAAATGCATTGCACTGTGATACAACAAGAGGTGAAAGTGGAAGAAGATTAAAAAGCAAAGGCTTAAGAAAAAAAAGGGTTTTCCTGCATGCTGTTCATTGATGAGAACATACTCTGGTAAACTGGAATGTCTGTGAACTCCAAGGTGGTTTTTTTCCTGTAGAAATGTGTATGTCTTATGCTGAATCAGATAGCAATCACTGATCAATAGTATAAACGCAGCCAATAAAGTAGTTAGGTTTTTAGCAAAGTTGAGTTTCTTTTGAAAATGGAAGCAGGCAGTCAATACGAGCAGTCTGAACAGTCTCGCGTTTGGGCAGTACCATCTGAGGCTGAAAGACTTCCTGCTAAAGAATTACAGAAAACAACACTGGAACGGACCCTGGGAGGTCACTTAATTTTCCTGTCATGCCCAATTGAAGGGTCCACAGTATCTCACTCCTCAGAGAGTTTGGTTTAATCTGTTCTTTAAAACCCTCAACAAACAGTGATTTCACAGCCTCCTTATACAGTCTATTGAGTTCTTAACTCTCCTGCCTGTTAGAAGATTTTGCTCAGTATATATCCTAAAGTTATTTTGCTCCAGTTTAAGCTGCTCAGACCTTGCCCTATCTTCAGTGTGTATGAGAACTGTTTATTTGCTTCCCCTTTGCAAAAACCTTTAAATATTTTCAGACTATAGTTATGTCTCCTGAGTTGGTCCCTTCTCCATATTAAACAAATCTACCTACTTCAATCCATGCACACAAGTTTAGTTTTCCTGATTTTTCCTTTGAAACTTGATCTACCTTTTCCATGTTTGTCTTGACCTGAAATATCCCATGTGGACACAATACTTCAGTTGAGGTGTTATTTACTGCTGACTATAATGAGAGGAATATTAAATGGGATCTACACTACTTCCCATTTATGTATCTTGGTGAAATTCCTTTTTTTTTTTCCTGGAGGACTGTGATTTTTTTCCTATCTTGATTTTGTACCATTGATAATTCTTACACGTAACTAATATTTTCCACTTCTCTTGAACAGTCTCCTACTTTTAAAGAACGTTTTTCAAATTTGTAGAGATAATTGTGAACTCTAGACCTCTCCTCTGAAGTACCCATGGCCCCTCCCAGCCTGAAGCTATCTGCAGATTTAATAGCAAACTCTCAATTCCTACATCCAAGACTTTAATGAAAATATTGAATGGACTCAGGACAGAGCTCCATGGAACTCTGTTCAATATTAAAACTTCCCAGTCTGACAGATAATTATTGATAGCTGCTCTCTGATGACATAAATATTTTTTTTTTCAACAAATCATCAGAGGCTGACCAGTGGAGGAAGAATTATTGAGCAGATGCTGTAGATAGTAGCCCAAAATTTGAGACATAGGGGAAGAAGGTTTTAACAAGGACCACAAGTTGTTATTTATAATGTTGTGTTATACTCATTTTACTAGGGGGTCTTATTTGCATTACAGTTAATAAATAGCACTCTGAAATACAATGTCTGAATTGCCACTAAACCACCTTATTTTTTATGCATTTGTACACTGTACATATGATAGCCAGACTTTTTTGATTAATGACCCTTTCTTTGGTGAATGCAGCTCTGCTGAGAACAATGGCCAATGGCTCTCCTGTTACTGTCCCCTTTATATCCTGTGCCACAGGGTGCATCTCTCACAGGTCATTCAGGAGACTGCAGCAAGATAAGGCACTAGGAACGGTACCTTTTTGGAGAGAGTGATCTCTCCATAGCCACAGTCCTTACCTGGCTCTCTGCCTTGAAAGGGATTTTCTCTGCCTTGTTATAGTTTGGCAAACTGGAGGACACCTAATGGATGAACACAAAAAAAGGGAAGGACCCAAATGCCTAAGATAGCCATTAGGAAATAGTAGAGGAAGGTTTATCTAACCTCCAGCTCTGCCCAACTTACTTTCTGCAAGCTCAGGACAAGTCAGCCTAGAAAGAATTGAAGTGAGCGTCGTAGGAGCAGCAGCAGTTGACCAGCCCACCAGCCCACCTGTCATCAGATGGCTGATACAATACCAGATGGCTCTTTCTGGGATTGTAAGAGCCACCACACACGCAGGACCTTCCAGATCAGCAGTGTAACTGTAGGGACTGTGTACGGACAGACAGGGTCCTGGTCTGCATGGCACCAAGCTTCTCTCCTGAGATGAAGACACCTGGAGGAATTTCACAGGCCTCGTTTCATACAATTGCTCTCCATTAATGACGTAGGTTTGCTTCCAGGTGATTTCCATTATAAGTCTCATTGACTAAATAACAAAATGTATATACATGCAATGTAGTGGTGAATATCAGTACAGCTCATGCAGCACCAATTAATGTGAACACAGCATAGAATCATAGAATCACAGAATGGTTTGGGTTGGAAGGGACCTTACAGACCATCCAGTTCCAACCCCCCTGCCATGGGCAGGGACACCTTCCACTAGACCAGGTTGCTCAAAGCCTCATCCAGTCTGGCCTTGAACATTTCCAGGGAGGGGGCATCCACAGCTTCTCTGGGCAACCTGTTCCAGTGCCTCACCACCCTCTCCGTGAAGAACTTCTTCCTGATATCTAATCTAAACCTCCCCGCTTTCAATTTAAACCCGTTACCCCTTGTCCTGTCACTACAGGCCCTTGTAAAAAGTCCCTCCCATCTTCCTTGTAGCCCCTTCAGGTACTGGAAGGCTGCAATAAGGTCTCCCTGGAGCCTTCTCTTCTCCAGGCTGAACAAGCCCAACTCTCGTAGCCTTTCATGATGGCAGAGGTGCTCCAGCCCTCTGATCATCCGCAAAGCATGGTTTTATGTTGACTGCAGATAGGTACAACTCCGGAAGCTCATATTGGTGATTTATCCCCAGATAATTCCCCACATTAATTACCAAGATGAAGTACAGTAAGACATATATGAAAGTATTTCTCATGTCCAAATAGATTCCTGGTGGCTAGATGAAGGTTAAAACTCCTCTTGGCTAATTGCCTCAATTTAATTCTGTTAGCAGATGCATTTATAGTTTTAAACCCCTTTTTATGATGTCTAAATAATTGCGTCAATTTGGCAACCATCTACTTAATTTTAAACAGCTTTAACAGAATGCCTGCAGTTGAAAACAATTCTTGTCAATGCTACATAAATTGGCTCATTTTAACTGCCTTTTTTTTTTGTGAAAGGGGGCAATTTGAACAATTACTCTGCATTGAAAACAGCTTTTGTCACTGCTAAATTGAGTCACTTGAACTGTTATTTACATGTGCTATAAAATTTTATTTACTGTCAAAGGACTTTTCTTGCAATTGAATTTTTATTGTAACTCTTAGATTTTGTTTAGAGTGAAATGGTTAATTTATTATGCACCCCTAGTTGGCAGCAAAGTGATTAGAAACAGGGTTTTTTTAAATAAAATTAATCTCCACCAAGGACTAGTCAAGTAAAAATCATTACCACTATTTACTTGAGTAGAAAACAGAAATTTTCTGAAAGGGGGGAGAGTCAGTGATTGAGTTTTCACCATCTTCCATCTCAAAGCCCAGCCTCCTCAGCACTTCGTAGACACTTCCATTAGACAGCTCTTGTATGACAGGGTAACTGTGGATGCAGCAATTAATCCCAGACAAGATGCAAAATATCCACTGCTCATTAGCAACTAGCTAACCCATGAGAAAAGACAGCTCCAGCAGTACTGACATCAGTTGTGTCACTGATATCTTACATTTTCACAGAAAAAGTCAAGTGGTTGTCAAAAGCGTCACCTTTCCAGCTTTGGTGAGTAAAGTCTTATTTGACCAGAAAAAGATGTGGCACGGGCTGTTTTTCCTGCTCTGCCCTTTCAGCCTGCTTCATGGATCAGTGGAGAGCTCACCCGAGATGAAGTTTGTCCTCTGATCGCTTGCAAGCTCCTCTGACAGAAGGATCGGCTCGTGTCAGTCACGGCAGGGCTGTGCATGTGGGCTTGCCCACGCTGGGAATGGACATCTGCCTGATGAGTAGTTATTCTGACCTCAGGGCTGAAGCTGAATTGGTAATTCACAGAGTGAAAGGTCTTAATAAAGAGAGGGACTGCAGTAGTTGTCTGACATTTTAAAATATCAACTAGCCTTCACGGTAATGTAAAAAAATCAGACTTGGTTCAGTGAAGGAGTTGGGATTTCATGTGGATTTCAGCATCCTTGCACCCACTGCAATGAGGTCGTCTTTGCTTGTTCTGGAAGACCACAGGAGGAAAGGTTACTCGTGCCTTGGGCTAGTGGGTGGATTTAGCGACCTCTCTAGATCCCCTTCAAGCTGATTTTCTCTGACAATTCTTCAGATTATTCTACCTCCATCCTTCGTAGCATACCGCATCTCTTGCAAATTTTCATCAGCCCTAGGAATACTTTATCTCCTTTACCCTGGAGGTGCTGTGAGCTCACCCAGCGCACTCTGCCTCCTCTGCTGCCGGTTGATGTTTTCTCTGTTTGTTTCTTGCAGATCCACACGCTCTTACATTGATTTGCTGATCACACACGTGTTCTTTTCACTCATAGGTGCAGCTTGTGGAGGGTATCGTCAAGGTCCTTTGTCCTCTTCTTCTTGAGGCTGCTGTCTCAGGGTTTCACTGCGAATTAAGTACAGATCTCTGTTTGTTTTCTTCAGTGGTGTGGTATGAATGATTCTCTTGTGCTAATGGCAGAACTGTCACAGGCAGAAGAATCTGTTGTTCTTACTCAACAGCAGTGGTAGCAAATTACTATTATTCCAGACAGTTTTGCATTTCTTTAGTGCATTTCTTAAATTTCTTCAGTTATCTGTTTCGCTACCAGAATCCCAAATGTTTTTCATCTTGGTTCCAGTGACTTCTTTGACCTTCTTTGACTTTTTTCTTTTCCCCTGTGCTTTTGCAACTGTGGCAGCAGATGAGCCAGATGCCATCTCTTCCTTGCAGTTTAAAGAACTACAGCTTTTTCCTCTATGCCTGCCTATGCGTGCTCACTGTGTTGGAATTCAGAGACAAGTATGCTTAATTTAACAAAATAATGACTTAATCAGCACATTTGGGCATTTTCCTGTGAGTCAGACTGATCTGAGGTGTGTTGGATTTTTGTGTTGGTTTTGATTTTTTTTGGTGGTGGTGGTCGTTTGGGGGGGGAGGGGAGGGGGGTGTGTTGGGTTTTATTGTTTGTTTGGTTTATTTTTTTTCCCCAATCTCTGTTTACTACAAGATCAGGACTCAGTATTAAACTGTATTATACATTAAAAAATAGCTGCCCACTGAAGCCACCCTACCCCAAACAGTGAAGCTAGTAGGCATGGTAATCCAGTCCATTCATTCTGAGTCCTTAAAATGTTCTGTAGTTCTAGACTCCATCCTGATTTGCTGAAAATCTGGTGCACATTTGGGAAGCCTTCCTGTACACCACAAATCTGCTGTCCGTTACATGGCACCGAGTGACAGACTCACAGCACGTACTCTTCAACACATATTAGTATCAGCCAGAGGCTGATTAACCTCACATCTGGTGTTAGATGGAGGGCCCTCAGCAGAGGTCTTTGGGGGATGATAATCCAGTTTATAGCTTCCAAAATGTGAAAGGTAGTTTTATTTAATAGCAGAATAAAAGAAAATCTTTCAAATATTTTGCTAAAAAGGCAATTGTCTTGAACTATCCCTTGAGATGGAGTATGCCAGGCAAAGTCATACAGCCATAATATCAATTCAAAGCAATATTTATTTTTCTGCCCCAATTGCTTTCAACCGGGGAGGCTAGGAAATTAAAAGTATTCTCCCATCTCTTCCCCTAATGCCCAAATCACCAAGAGTAGAGTCCCTGAAGAAATCTTTAAATGCACTTCTACTCTTCCATGAAACATTTGGGCTTAAATGAAACGTACTTTGGAGACGTTTTATCTAGAAAAAATGTTCTGAACAGCTCTGCTCACCTGGTATCCCCATGACTGGAGCTCATTCAAATAGAGAAGCTTCCCTTTCTCTTTCAAATGAGCAATATCATCTCTGAAACTCAAGAAAATCCCTTAGCCACCCTGGTGCTAGCCATCAGCTCCTGTGTGTCACGCACTCCGTTCCTAACGGAGCGCTTACAAAAGCTACCGACACTCCTTTACTCAAATCCAATAATTTGCATTTATGTTTGGCCCTACCTGGATGCAGGCAGGGCAGGACACTCAAACAGCTTTGGTAGCATGGGAGGATAATTTGCAGCTGCCTGCAGATATTGTGCAGACATTCGTTTCCATCCACCTGGCCTTCTGCACCGTTAATACCATGAGGATATCTGTGACTGGCATGAGAAAGATGAACAGACCCAGGCATCACAGGCCATTCCCAGTGCAGCATGCATAAAAGTCTTCTAAAAATAGTATGTGCTCCTGTAAGCAAAGACCGACCGTGATGTCTCTGAACAACTGGGAGTGTACAGGTATCCTTGACACTAGACACTTTGGGGTGCTTAGTTTTGCAGCTTAACACTCTTAGAGTATTGCTTTGTCTTGTATGATTAGATCTAATTTGGACCAGACCCTTGAGTGGGTTTTTTTTTTGTGAGATGCTGTGGTTATTTAAACCTTCAGTGAAGTGGTGGTTTAGTTTTTGCAGCAGGTGCATCAATTTCAATCTATGTTGGCAATTAAGCATGGAGCCCTTGTCAGGCTCATGAGGCTGCATTTCAAAAACAGCACATAGATGAGAGATGGGAAATGAAAGACTTTGATTATTGAATGCTTTCTCTGTGAGCATTTCCATTTGTAGCATCTATATTTGAAAGCCACTTTAGTCAAACAGGTAATCTAAGAATATCCTGGAAAATTCAGATAGGGAGTGAAAAGCCCAAAGTAAAGGGTAAAGAAGTTACAGGAATAGAAGTCCTCTCTATGTCCTTGTCATAGCCTCCTTAAATGGTAAATGCTTTTACATCTGCATGAATGGATTTTAATTAAATGTATTCATAAATAGAATACTGAGATGACACATCTTGTTGCAAATACAATCTGTCAGCAAACAGCATCTGGAAGAGATGGTGCTCTGTCAGCTAAAGCAGATAGAGGAAGCCTGAGCCCATTCCCTCAGAAGATGATGGGAGTGCTACCTCTGCTAGCTGAAGACAATCCACGCAGTCCCTTATTTCTCTGAGACACAATGAAGGACCGTATCTCTCACCTCAGAGCCAGACTGACTGGATTCCAGTAGCAAATCTCTGATAACCCATGTTAAAAACTACTCCAAGAGACTTCCATCTATCAGCATCCATCAGCTGAGGTAGGAAGCCTGTCCTCCCTTCATTGCTTGCTAGAAATGTCTGCATGGCAACTAAAGGAAGATGCAGATATATGCCAAAAACAAAATAATGTGGACATCTGTGATGGGCCTACTTGCATTTTAACATCATGAGCACCTGTTAAAGAATAGGATCATTTTTAACAAGAAATTTGAACAAAGGGATGGCACATAAGAAGGATGGGCTGGGTGCCAGTAACATCACTGACTGCCACACTGTGCATGCACAGCCACCTGCCATGTATGATGGGGGTGTTTTAAGCCATGCCAAAAGCAACCTATTCTCAATTTTTTTTTTTCTACATTCTTTCATGCAATAATATTTTTTGGATGACTATTTAAATCATCTCCAAATTGTAATGCCAACCACTGCAGGTCATTCAGTGTTATGCACAAATACTTCATTGAGATTTTCCCTCTGTTTACATATGAGACATAGTCAGTTCTCATATTAGCAGGATGCAGGTGTTCACCTTGGTACCTGGCGAGGTCTACAGTGAACATTATCACAGCAGGGCTTACAGACTTAGGCCTCTGAGCTCTACTCTCCTGTAATAATACCACTTCACACATCTTCATGGGTATGGGAGAAGGGAAGAAAAGCATAAACCTGGGCCCAGCAGGGAACTGTTGGGTTTTTTTGTTTGTTTGGTTTTGGGTTTTTTTGTGTAAGATGCAAGGATCACGACTAGTGATGCAAGTGTTTTGAAGATTGCTTTGGCAATAAAACCAACTGCAGCTTTCGGTAGGTGTATTTAATTAGCACAAAGTGACACAGACGGTAGGTATGTATTTTCCAGGAGAGAGCTATTTACTAGGCTCACCCACTGTTTCACGTTTGTCGTGGTTTAGCCCTGTCGGGCAACTAAGCACCACCAGTCCCATCACTCCACTCCCTTCTCCCCCCCCACCCCAAGAAGGAGGAAGGGTGGGAGGGAAAAAAAACAAAGGGAGGCTCGTAAAAAGTTGAGATAAGAACTATTTAATTATATAAATGAAACTTACGGAGTTACTAGCAATACTGTTGCTAATAAAAATTAGAACAAATGATACAGGATCTCACCACCTGTGGACGGACACAGCCAGGTTCCAGAACAGCAAGCAAAAAATAAATCCAAAGCCCCAAGTAAAAAAACCCCCTCCCTGAGCCCGGGAGCAGAGAGCAGGGGGAAAGAAAACCTTCAACTGCCCCTTCCCAGAGCAATCTCCCTGACAGAAGACACTAAACTGTCTGCTAATCATCCGACACGAGGTGCGGTATACTTAATGTGAGGGGAAGCTGTCTAGGCTCGGTATTGCATTCCTCCATTCATTAAGACTAAGCAAGGCTCTTCCTGAAGTCTGACTATCTCTCAGCAGTTCCCTTCTTCCTAGGAGAGTGATTTTACTTCTCATCAGTGCTTTCACCTCTTAAAAATAGCCACTCTCTCCTAACCCCTTTTGGACTTATCTGCCCAGCTTCTTGGAAAGTCTTTCCCAACAAAACAAAACAACAGCAGAAGTTAATGTTTGTAAGCTCGAACACAACATACAGCCAGACCTTGAAAAGATTGCCGTATGTTTTCGAAAGCATACACAGACTAATAAGCACCTAAGGCAATATGTAGGGAAGGATGGGAGATCCCATCCTGTCATCAGTGCTGGAAGAGAGATAAAACATAATCCCAGAGACTGTGATCTATTTTAATGAGGAGCATTTCTTAACAGTTATAACGTTTGACCCTTAGCCCTTTATTAGTCTTTTATTATCCATCTGGAGTGCTAATTACCTACAACATTGAGTCTTAAATACTTCCAGCTGATTTGTCTCTGTCTCAGAGCATATTCTAAGAAGCAGAAAAAGGCAAAACTAGGAACGCTGAGCATGACTACACGAGTGGGGTTATGTCGCGTCCATCCTTGCAGTGTGGCACAGTGCAACTTAGCGCTGGAGTAAACGGCAAGAGTATGTGCTGTAGCTTTGGTATATGTTACTGCTTGGGCCCTGCATTGCAGAGCTACTGACCACATGCACCTCCTGAATTTAACTACAGATTCAGTATTTATGAAAACTGAGCCACAGAATGTGTATTCTTATGCCTGGGTATCTAGGCCTATCTTTGGGGAACTGGTATCCTATTATACCCTTGGTTCATCTGGTGAGTTGCCAATTAGGCTTCTGTTAGGCCTATTAACAATTGCGAAGTGGAATATGTGATGTTTCTCACAGAAAAGATTGCAGCAAATACAGTCTGAAGAGAGCTGTTCCCTTCCACAACTTTTACGTCACTAGACGCCATAGATTTGCAATCATATTCCTCCTATGTTTCATTAAAGGCACAGAAAACATGCACTTGGACACAACTGCTTTGAGCATTAACAGAAAGATAGGGCCCACACAAGCTGGGGGTGTGAAGGGGTTCAGTCTCTCAACTTTAGACACCAGCATAACCAGCAGCACATCCGTTTCTTCATGTACACAAAACTACACAACTTCCATGCAGAGCGTTGTCAATTCTGTTTCACAGGTGGGTAACATAGGCACAATGAATCTTAATTGGATTGCACCCTACACAAGCTTATGTCCAAACTAATTCCATCCTAAAAATCAGGCAACTCTCCTTTTAAACATAACGCAAGCTGCGCAGAAAACATGCCTGACTGCTTTAAATGCACAACAGACACAAGAAGACAGCCCTGAACACCTCCAGAGAGCAATTCAAGAGAGCCTAAATTAGGAGTTTGCCTCTCTCAGCTTCTCAGTGTACATAAAGACTCAAAGCGCCACTTGTCCCTGCGAGGGTGAGCAGGCAGCAAGCTAGAGCCCATGGACACCAAGCACGAAGCACTCGCCCTCAGCCTTTCTCTTCCCACATCAAACGCAGCAGTGTCCTGCGCGGCAGCAGTCCAGGGGTGTCTGCCAAGCAACAGCGAGTCCTGAACTCCCGAGCTCCCTGCTCTGGGGAAGGTACCCTTGTATGGGAAGATGAGGGTGTCCTTGTGGAGGGACCCTCCACCCACCCTGTCTAGTGGAGGGTGTCCCTGCCCATGGCAGGGGGCTGGAACTAGGTGATCTTTAAGGTCCCTTCCAACCCAGACCATTCTGTGATTCCATGAAGATGAGGCGTTCATGATGTGAACACTCCTCCATCGCCCTGCTCACTCCAGACTACTATAAAGCTGGGGAACGTAAGACTTGGGCAGGGAGAACGGCAGTCTGGGGGCGTGATTTTTACCTACAGCATTTAGGTTTCTTCCAACCCACACCATTCTATGATTCTATAAGTTAAATTGATTTTTTTTCCCCAAGTTGAGTCTTTTTTGCATGTGATGGCAATTGGTGAGTGACCTCTCCCTGTCCTTATGTTGACCCATGAGCTTTTTATCATATTATCTCTCCCTTTCCCATCTGAGGAGGGGAGTGATAGAGCAGCTTTGATGAGCACCTGGCCTCCAGCCAGGGTCAGTCCACCACACAGTGTATATACTGTATGTTCTGGATTGGAGCTCAAGTTATTGGAAACCTAGGAAGACTGAAGTCCCATCAGCTAACCTTAACTATTCTCTAAAATATCTTACTGTAATATTAGATTATATGAATTAATTCTAAATAGCAGTTTAAGTTTTGCTTCAATGCACACAGCCTGATGTACAGATTAATGAAAAAGAGGGCATGATGATGCTTCAATACAAGTCAAGATTTCAGCAGTATTTCTGTCACTGATAGACTAGCTGATTTTATCTCATAGGCTGATCACTGGATATACCCACCAGGAGAATATTTTTTTCCCGGTTAATTAGCTGTAGAAAACAGGAAACATATTTTTAATATATATGAAAGACTAACCAAAGTTGTTTCCCAGATGGAAGCTTCTCAAATTCTCTGATGTCTCTCAGTTATTGGCAACTTGTCCATTTTCTATTTTAGAACAATTTCACATCTTCCTACCCACAGCAAAGAATTGATCTCACTTTGACACAGATTATTAAAGATGTTGTGGATGAAATCCTGGCCTTATTGAAGTCAGCAGGCATTCTGCCAGTGATTTAAGCAGAGTCAGGATATTACCTGGCTGTCTATAATGCCTGGAGCTTTATAGTAAAACTAAAGTTGTTCATTTCTCTCACCAGAGATAAATCTGCTCCCCTACTCAACAGTCCAGGTCTGTGAACCATGCAGCAGCTTTGGAGGTAAAGCTTCCCATGACAGGAGAGAGATGTACAGGTTTTTAAGGGCCCTCCCACAACACAGCATTAGTTTGTGGAAGTTCAACCTTACAAAGCTTTGCTGAATTTAGGGAAATTACTGAATAAAGTTGATGTAAATATCCATAATAATTTTAGTTAAATCAGAAAAGTATGGAAGAATCTAAGCTTTCAGGCTGTAGATTACAACGGAGACTGAGGCCAGGCTCCCATGACCAGGTAACTTTCCAGACCATCTGACTAGAAGTTAGTATTTCCCTCTATCACATTACCACCTGTGAACCTGGCTCAGGGTCCCTATTATGCTAGATATCATATATGCAGATTACAAAGTGCTAATCTTATCTTTCAGTATAAGGCTGAATGCCTGTTTGGAATGGTCACCAGGACACATTAATCAGTACCAGAACGGCTGTTCATCCCAGCTAGTAACTTACATGTAATTCCATGGCCATACTGAGTGTAGTGCATCTCAGAAGTGGCTACTGCACATGAACAGATAAATCACCCCATTTGCTCCATCTGTTGCAGGCAGACAGTTGTTGCTATGCCATATGTTCAAAGACTCCGACGGGATTTTACTCGGCATGTCATATAACTATCCTGCGCACATATAGGGTACCTGTCTGGGATGATGGAGACCCCTCCAGAAGTATTGTGCCCACAGCCTCCAAACTCCTGAATGCAGTCCTCACAGCTATTCAGAGAATTTACAGCTCTCCATGGGGAGTCAAAGAAAGAAAGAAAAAAAATAAAAGAGAGATGCTGATGTAGGAAGTTGAAACTTAAAAAAAAGCAATGGAATTTAACAGAAAAATGAATCTTTGTCCAACTTGTTTCTGACTAAAGGAGGTCAGTTTTATCATGGTACAAGAGGTGGAGGCAAGGTTGTTAGCTTGACTATATCGGTGATTATAGTCTGCAAAATGGCAATAAAGGAGATACCCAACACCTTTTATTTGTGTTCATCCAAAATGTTCTAGAGGTATTCTAAATAAATGATTAACTGCTTTGTCTGAAATGGCATGAGCAGAGACAGTATTGATTCATCCCAAACCTGTGGGTTCTTTCATCCCATTATGCCTGAGGCGACCGCAGGATCTGCCCGGTACCTGCTCTATAAAGTCTGATTCACAATCAATTACATCCTACACCAAACTTGTGTGTCACTGTCACACTGCAAACAAAGCCAGCCCTATTGAAAGCTATTCTCTTTCCCCTTCTTTGAGTATTGCATGATCCCAGTTATTGTTGCAAGAAGGGGCAATGTGTATTGTATAAAGCTATTTGCTAAAAGCCACCACTCCAAGATATGTATAAGAAATAAGCTGATATTTCAAGGAATTGTGAAGAACTAACAGAGTCCCTGTTTTCACTGCTTTTATCCAGTTCAGTTAAGAGAGGAATAGACTTTCCATACTGTACAGAGAGTTCAACTTTTTCCTCTTTCTCCCATATTTTAAACACAGGACTATGGAGTGCTGGTTCCTGTTTTTTACACTGAAGAGGCAGTATTTCAGCAAATTTACTGGTCTGCCCAATAATGGACACAGCGTACGCTCTAATGAAGTGCCAAACAGAGTCCAGGGCAGCCCACATTAAAAAAAAAAAAAAAAAAAGGCAGCCCCAAGCCTTACCAGAGATTTATATTTTTTTTAAACAGATTTATCTTGTTGCAATACCTGAAATTCAGCTCAGGGTCTTTCACAAACACAAAGTCAATGGCAAATCTCACTATTAGTCTCAGGGGAGAATGATGAAGGTGCATCAGAGGGTGGTAAACAGAACAAGTGAATGATTCTGGATAACCAATTGATCTTTCTGCCACTCAGGCCTCCTAGCTTGCAAATATAGATGTAGTATCCATCCTCAATGCTGACTGCATTATCAAGAGCAGGATGAAGTTTGTTTTGGCATTTATACATATGTATATATACATATATATCTCAAAACATGAGCTTGTTTTTCTACTGAAAGGAGAACTGGGCACGCATTGCATTGCTTACTGGTTTTGGTATAGTGCATTCATCAGGAGAATTTATTCAGCTTAAGTTTTGTGTTACATTTTTCAAATATTCGGCCTCTAATAGAAAGTAGAAAAGAAAAACAAGCAATAAATCTAGCAGTCAATTGACTTACAAAGTAAATTTCATTTCTCTGTGACTGAAAAATAATATCTGCTGAGTTTTCTTTGATCTGCTGTCTCCACGTGTAACCCCAGCTACAGCAAATGAGTGGTAAAAAATCTCCTTGGTACATATCCCATTGCTATCCCAAAGCTATCTATTTCAGCAATATCTAGGCCAGCAGTTTAATAAACACAGCAGGGCACAAATGTCTCTAGGTGCCAGTGAAATGAAGTTTCTCCAACAGACAGAAAAGGGTTCTTCTTGCCTGTATCAACTCCATGTTACATATACATTAAAAGGATCATAATTTGCTGAAAGAGAGACTGAATCAATGGATACTAGTCATGTGGGACTGTCAGGTAACAACCCCAAAGGTATAAATAACAGCTTATGCTGGGTTGCTGAATCTTCCAAAACTAAATGTTTGTTTGACTGTAAAACGCATGTAGCATTATTCACATGTTTTCGTTTCATAATCTGCAGATTCTGAAGTCTTCTTCCTTGAGGCAGACCTGCCAAGGACCCAGGTAAATGTTATTCCACAGATGTAGATTGTTAATGTTTTGTTTCCAGCACAAAAAACCTATAGACTTGGTGAGATTAATGAGTAAGCTCTTTGCTCTGTGGACTGGCAGGCTGGATTTTTTTCACACCCACTCAGTATTTAACAGAGGCTTTTGCAAAGAGAGTGGACACAAGAGTTTGGAGGTCTTTACTGTAGCCTGTGGTGATGTTTGCCTAAAATATTTTTCATATTCCCAAATCTTTTGAGAACATGGACAAACGACGTTTATTTGACAGCAGATTTCACAGGCCTTCTCCAACAGCTACTAGTGTGATTGTTACCACACCTTGAAAACTCTTTCACTGTGGGTCAGCAAGCTTCCCTGCACCCTGCCAGTCACAGGAAGACACATCTACCTCTCAGACTCCCACACCAGTAATTTTCAAACCAACCTGTGCTGCTAATATGAAAATATATCCATCACTCTTAAACACTCCCCGGCCTGGAGCAATGCTCTGAGGAGTCAAGGAGTTGTTAGGTATCCCAGTCTCCTACTTCAAAATGTGGTGGCATATGCAGAGAAGGGATGGCTTGACATTTGAAAGTGACCTTAAAATTAGCTTTGTCTCATAGCAGGCTGCTGTGAAAGCAAACAATAAATGCTTGTTTGCTCAAGACAAAGCAGAAAACACCATTTGCAAAACACAAAGCTGTAAATGTGCAGAAATGAAAACAAGTGAGCACTTATTTGTAACTTATCCCATACTTCAGTAAGGAATTTAGCAAGTTATCTGTTGCTTATAGTTTTCACTACAACAGCTCTTCACCCTGTGAAAAGCTCAAACTTCAGGCTGAAGCTCATCCATACAATCTATCTTATATTCACATAAAAAGTGCATCAACTATCACACTATGTATGTGTGTGCATGCGCAGGTGCTCGTGTGTGTATCTGTGCACATCATGTTTACCTATGTTCTGCTGCTTCAGACAGAGCAGGTAGGGCAGTAACCAACCACTTTGGAATGACATTTGGGGGTGAGCTGTCCCTGAACCCTGTTTCTGAGGGAGAAGGGGACAGTGGCCTGGTTTTGCTCAGTTCTCCTCCCTTTCCCTCCCTTCTGCTTTGTTCTTTTCTCAAACAGAGCCAGCTCAATATCATCATCTTCGGAGAAATCCACCATCCATCTCACTTCATCAAGCAGGCTGCCTGTTGCCAATTGCCTCTCATCCTCAGGAAGTCGTTGATAGAACCATTCCCAGAAGGAAGGGAAATGCTCTAGGATTAATTACTCCCCAGTTAAGTGCAGAAAACACATCTCTGTGACATACTTGTCATATTACAGCATACAAAAAGGCTAACATCTCGCACTCTCAGTGGACAGCCAGGGACTTTATTCCAAGAAGCCTGGATCTCATTTCAGATGCAGCAGAGAGGAGGTGATAGGCAAGGAGAAGGAAGATGGAAGTAGGGAAAAAACGTGTCTCAGCAGAGGCTTGTGTACAATGCAGTGGGAGAGAAATGAGGGCTTGACTCGCAATTTGCTCAGGTGGATCTCTCTATTCTCTGTACTTACCACAGCAGGATTGAGTCTTGTGGATAATCTAAAGCCAATGTCCTGTTTTCATTAAAAGCAGTAGGAATCTTCATGCTGACCTCCCTAGACCTGGGCTGAAGCCTCACCAGCCCAGCTCTGCCTTGCTCTTTCTGCCGGCTTTAACCCTGAGAGGCAGAGGCTGGTCGAGGAGGCAGTAAAACAGCTCACCCATGGCTCAGTCACCTCTTAGCCTTTTATATTAACTTAAACAGCCACCCGCTTGTCGAACACAACACCGAGGCTGTGATCTGCAGCGGCTGTAGTGCAGGGCTTCCGCCTGTCCTACCACCTCTGCTGCGAGGTCAATCTGGCGGAGAGGTGATGTGAAGAGCTGGGTAAAAGAGCTTCCTCAGCCACAACAGCTCGACCACCATCAAAAAAAAACTCAGTAGGGATCAAGAATGAGAGGCTGGGAAGGTGCAGCCCCGTGTGAGCCTGGCACACAGGAGTGGCATCAAAGGAAGGGCAGGCAGCGGTAAGTGAAGCAGACAAATGAGCATCATTAGGAAACAGCACAAAAAAAAAGGAAGCCAGATGAAAAGGATGAAAAAACTTCACCCCCTTTGTGTATCGTATTAATTTGCATGGTTGTTATTTTTGTGAGGAGACGTTTTTTTTCCTGAGGAGTAATCTGTCAGTTTTCATTAGCCCCTGGACCAGCAAACCTCAGCCAGCAATGATGACCTCCAATTCTCCTCCCCGAAAGGTGCCATTCCTGCACCTCAGGTCTTACACAGCATGTTTCGCTGTTTACACTGTCTAATAGACCAGATTGGCTGCACTTAATGCAAAATAAGGGATTTCAGCCTCAGACAGTGTATCTATGACTCCACTGACTTCAGTGGCGCTTCACTGATTTACAACAGCTCGGCATCAGGCATTGAATTTTACTGCATTAAAAACGAACAGCAAAGATTTTACTGTGCCCATTAAAAATCTTCTGTTAAAGGCTTGAAGTATAACAATTAAATGTAATTAAAACTATCCACTACAAATATCAGTGTATTTTGTTCTGTACAGTGTGAAAATATCTCCTGCTGTGCCCTCATCTTTCATCTCTTGTTTTAAAGACATTGATTCATTAGCTTACAGCTTCAGCAAATTGTGAAAGCCTGAGATGCTCAGACTTCTTACATGGAACTTCTGAGTCTCATTTCTCAAATGTATTGCTCAGTTATTTTGGCAGTTGTGCTGGATTTAATTAGGAATCAGTTTTCAAAAGTTCAAGCACTGCAGCATTATTTTATTAGTGTTTCCCCCTTTTGTGCTTAGTTCAACATAGGCTGAACTACAACTTTGAACTTCGTTTTGGTACATGTGACACTTTTGACTTTATTCTCTATGAAAACCAATTAATAGACACCAGTAAGAAAATTCTTAGGAAAAGAAAGTCCTTTTGAATGATAATCCCTCCCCTTGGTAAAGCCTTCCTTGTTCCCCAGTTCCTTTGTCTTTTTCACAGAGACCTATAAAACCCCTTGTAAAATATTTCCTGACAATCATATAAAGGCAAAACTAGACTTTAATGACTTTACTATAATTTGTCTTCGAACAAATACTCCAAAGGAAGACTTTATGCAATTGAAATGCTAACGTGTATAGGATCTCTTTAGCAGTATCTTTACAATGTAAGTTATAAATGGATTCCATGTTCTTTCTCCATTCCTGTATTTCCAAAACCAAATGTTTTCAGAAAGAATGGTTGGTTCTAGCACTATAGATCTTTCTGAGCAGTCTTTAATAAATATAGCTTTCTAGAAGCATTAAAGGTACCATTCTACCTCCACTTACAGGCCATTCAGCTCTGATTTTTGTGTAATTGATGCAAATGAAGCATGTAATAGCATTTTGTCAAATTCATGAAAAACGGCTTTAGGATTTTTCAGTTATAGAAGAACTGAGAGAAGTTAAAGAAGGATAAGAACATGTTAGGTAATTTCATTCTTCCAATGCACAAAAATATTTCTGCCTTGTCTACCTCCAAGCCTGAATGGATATACTAACCTTAAACTTTTTTTCAGATGAAATAGATTTACTTCTTCGATTACCCAACAGATAGACTGAGTATGTTAGCAGCTATATGAATGATATCTGAAATACGTCATGGGCATTTGCTGGTGGTTCAGACAAAACACAAAGTACTTCTGGGTGTTAGGCACATATTTAAGCATCACTACATTAACTGAAAAGTGTCCCCAAGCACAGAGATTTAATGTTACATCCATTTCTGTTTCATTTAGCGCATTTACAAAAGAGGCAGCTGCTAAAGCCTAAGGTTGAAACTCAAGATTAATAAGGTTTCAGAAGTTCAATACAGGTTGGGCCATAAATACTGAGAAAATCTCAGTGCAGGGAAGGCTGTGTAGAGTCAAAGAGGTAGGGCCTGAGGTAATAAAAAGGTTAAAAGGCTCACTGCCTGCAATATCTGACTTCCTCACAACAAACTAACAAAATCAAGCTCTCAAGACCTGGAAATAGAAGACAGTCCTCCTGAGTAGCTCATAATAAAAGCTTTCTTTTTTCCCTTTTCATTTCATGGCAGACTCGCTTACAGTGCCAGTAATTCACCTTTCCCAAAGATGATGCAGTTTCGTATGGCAAGTAAAACTTACCTTTTGGCCAAGCCATTTCTCCACTCCTCAGGAGCTCCTACAGCAAACTGGTGGAGTTTTCTGTATAGCACAAGGGAATAAACTGGCTGGCAAAGATGTGCATGATAAAACTGTTTTCCTTCACTCAATAGGGAAGCTGAGGTTGTAGAAACATGAAAGGTGTTTTAATGTGGCAGTCTTCAGATTAACACTCAGCCCCAGGATACTCATGAGCTTTGGAGTGCCAAGGAATGGGACTTTGACCCAGGATGGCACATATGTGCCAGATGTGGGGTGGTATCACAGGCTCTTAAATAAACTGATCTGGAAGCTGAATTTTGTGGCACAGTGTAGGATAAATATTTAAATATACCTGGACCATCTCGATAGGTTCATTGTGGAGCACTTACAAACCCCCATACAGCAGGAGTACAGCAAAAATACTTACAGTTCATCCACGTTAATCTCTACAGAAGCGAGAACGTGTGGGGTGCTTTCTTCATTGTGACCTGTCATGGTTAATTTGGGCTTTATTCAAATAGGCAGATAGCCAACCAGCCATCTGCATGTATAACTAACCACATGTAAAGTACATGGATGTACACCCGTACATCCAATCAGAGTAGCTGGATGTGTGTTTGGAGTTGTACACAGATAAAGACCTAGTGCGTGGATTTGGGTTAAAGGTTTAAAAATAAAGGTAAAGCATAAGTCTTCAAAACCCAGTTTATGCCTCTCTAGGGACTGAGAATGAATGACTGTTTTCCTAAAGGTCTCTTTTTAGATATTTTTTGAAGAATACACTTACATATTGTCCAGCAGATGTCAAAAAATCCTTTCAATCTTTGTGACAAGGTACTTGGTCCAATATGGCTGTACTGTGCAGCCTCCAAATCAAGTGACACGCTGCAAACTTGCATTCCTTGTCCTTTAATTGGCAAATAACTTTAAATACCAGCAGTGCATGTGCCTGCTTTTACTTTGAAGAACAGATTAGGGAAATGTATTGACTTGTTTTCCACTTCAGTGAAAAGATTTCCCATGCGATCCATAGATACCAGTGAACAAAGAGTCAGGCAACGCTGCTTAACAAACGCACTTATTTTAAGTGCACTTATCTGTAAATACCTTATTCCTGAAAAAGTATACTGCCTACACAGATGTATCATAGTGCTTCAGTTTTTGAAACTAGGAGGCAAATTAGCTACCCTCCTTGGGGACCATTCTGCAAAATGATGTGCACTAGGTGCAATCTGGTCCACTCAGTCAAAAAAAAAAAGCATTTTCTAAATATCTATCCGTAAGCCCAAGGGATGAGTTGTCTCTGGCAGCAAGAATTAGGTATTCAGAGATGACAGAGAAATCACCTCCCTTTCTTCTTCAGCTCACCAGGGCGGAGCTTTGACTCCATCGAGTGTGGAGCTTTGCCTCCACCGCAGGGTGTACTGGACACCACAGCACAGCCCCTGAAAGAAATACTTTAGCAGCCCAAAGAAATACTTTAATTGCTATGAGGCCCCACACCTCATCCACATATCATATCCTTGAAGAGCCATTGGGAAAATCTATGCAGAGGTGGTTAATTCTTCTGAATGGGTTGTTTTGTGGGGTTTTTTTTCAGTGCAAATCCAAATGCTTATGCTGACACAGCCTTCTGCAGAGGGGCCAAGGCCACAGCCCACACCCAACTGCAGCAGGGCAGAGCCTATACCACCCTGCTCCCACTGTTCCAAGGGAATGGAGCACCTCTCTTCCGAGGAAAGGCTGAGGGAGCTGGGTCTGTTTAGCCTGGCAAAGAGAAGACCGGGAGGGGATCTCATCAATGCTTACAGGTATCTAAAGGGCGGGTGCCAAGGGGATGGGGCCAGGCTCTGTTCAGTGGTGCCAGTGACAGGACAAGGGGCAACAGACTTGGCAGGGTGAGGTTGACGGTTGGACTCGATGATCTTAAAGGTCTGTTCCAACCAAAACAATTCTATGATTCTATGCTCACGTTCCAGGAGAGAGCAAAATGCAAGCCATGCCATGAGGCACATCAATAGTCTTGGCAGAACTGGGGATGGTGAACATGGGATGTGTCTCTGATGGTATACCTCAAGCTCATTTTTTCTCACATACCCATATGACTTGGACTGCATTTCCTCCTCAGCCCTTCCTTGTTACCCCAGTTCCAAATTCCCTTTTCTTCTTGGGATCCTGTATGTGACGCTGCAATGAAGACAAGAGTACCTTCAAGAAGTGGGACATGATGGTTTCTTTCAAGGTGACTAGCACTGAGAAAACTCCGTGGATTGCCCAGAGAAGCTGTAGATGCCCCGCCCCTGGAAGTGTTCAAGGCCAGGCTGGATGAGGCTTTGAGCAACCTGGTCTAGTGGAAGGTGTCCCTGCCCATGGCAGGGGGGTTGGAACTAGATGGTCTTTAAGGTCCCTTCCAACCCAAACCATTCTGTGATTCTATGATTATTCCATTTTGCCAGGAAACAGTTAAGTGCAGAGAGAATGAGAACAACAGAATAGACCTCATTTTGTGCAAAAAACACACAAAAATGAGTCCAGACCTTCCCAGACCTACCTTGGAATTGACTAAGTCTGAATCTGGCCCTCCCACAAGCCAAGGTATACGAAATGTGCTAGATCCTGCTGCAAACAGCTCCTGAGCAAGGGTTAAAGCCAGGACGGACAAGTGGGAGGTCACTTGCGCAAGTTGCAAGAGAAGATGGCTGTTTAAGCAGGGGCCAACCAAGAAAGGCAGAGCTCAGAGTTTTTGAGGATAGCACCATTGCCAGTAGGTCACAAGGAATCTGGAAAGACTTGTGTTGAAAGCTGAAAACAGGACAGCTTCCAGCCTGTCCAGATGTGACATACTGCAGTCTGCCACGGAGTCCATGAGAGACTCCCTCTCTCCTAGAGACCTTGTGCCTGTGTTGAGGGAAATGTGTTTGGCTCCTCCCAGATGTCCCATTTCAGTGTCTTCTGCAGTGGAGGAAGAAAGTTGTTCCACCCTGCCCCACACCCTGGTGGCTTTTAGATGACCGTAGCTTCTGCGAACCTGGAATACTGTTTTCTTTTTATTTACCAGTGGTGGTCAGTCTATGCCTGTGGCCTGACTGCACGATGACATGACTCATTCGATTTGGACCATGCCACACCGTCTCTTGATAAAGTTTGATCCTATCACATTTGCTGACACATGATGTTCTCATTCACTGCCTCACAGATCTTAAAACCATCCTTCCCCATAAGGAGGATGTAAGGACATCTCTCCTCACACTTCTTTGCTTTCAAAACGCTGTCCTGCATCGCTCCATGCTGATGACCTCTGGCTCTTGACCAGGTTTACAGGCACTCCCCATAAAACACGGCGTCAGTGTCTTAAGCCCCAAGCACAAAACTATAATGGAGAGAGACCACGGCTCTTTTCAGTGTCCCCCAGGACCTTTGAAGGGAAAAGTATAAATGTGTCCTGCTCTTTGAAGGCATTTGAGTGAGACAAGTCTATAGCAAGAGGTGCTGCACAGACATGCTGTATAGATTGCCACGTACCGACCCCAAGGCATGGAAACCGTGGGGCAGAAAACCAATAGCCAGAAGCCTTCACCCATACCCCACTTCACTTCCATGCTTTTAAGCCATTATATTATGGCCTGAGCTAGGCAGAGTTGTCCATGCAGGCCGTTGCAGGATCTCAGTGTTCATGTGACAGCCCAGACTGGGTCATTGCAAGAGGCGGAGCCTTGTGGGAGATGCCAGACAAAGGTACAGCCTGCTCTGCTTCACAAGCTTTAAAATCTGGGGGTCACTATACACATTTCTTGTATACATTCCATCAGCCGGCTCGAAAGTCTCGTGACAGCCAGCACGTACACCCTGTCCTAAAGCACAGAACAGAGACATTCAGTTTAGTATGCTGCTCAGGTGACTGAAGCACCAGCATTTTACAAAACACCACATTCAGGAACAAATTATGTCACTGCTCTCTGCAATAAATGAGGAAAGTTTTATAGTGCATTTGATAAAAAACTCAACTTCGGCTTTTTTTTTATACCATTTAACTAAAATTTTATGTTTGTGATTGCTTTCTACAATACACAATGCAAATGGAAAAGAAATGTGAGGAAAATTACATTGCTCTCAGGGAAAATAATAAAACGTGCTGGAAACAAAACAGATGGTTGGCACCTGGTGGTTCTGCATGGCCCTGGGTGAGACTTAAGCTGTTCTTACGCTTGGAGAAGGAAAAAAGGCAAGGGGAACATTCCTGTATCTCTGTTGCACTTGCTTTACTTTAAGGCTCTTGCCATTGTGGGGTCTGGGATTGCGAGCTGTGCCAGAACTGCGGGTTAGTCCTGGCTGCCCAGCTGCCCACAGCCCACAACACTGCACTTTTCCCATAGCCTGGGGGGTGTTGTGCGTGTAGGCCAGACAGCCACCACGTGCCGAGGGAATCGGGACCTCCGAGCGCTGCACGACGCTTACACCTCCGAGCGCTGCACGACGCTTACCGCCTCCCAGGCAAAGCCCGAGGACAACAGCAGCCTCTCTCTTGCAGACAGCTTCTCAGGAGGGCTGAGAAGCGGAAAGCAACCCCAGCGTGGCGATTCCATCTATCTCCTTGCCCTCCCCGCTTCTTGAAGCACAGCAAACGCAGATCCAAGCAAGGCACTGCGCTACGTGCTGCTGTCTGAGCAAAGGGGACCGTCCGGGCACAGAAAGTTGGCGACCTCTAACAAACGCTTCTCTGCAATACCGTCTCCAGTGGTCCAGACCTCTGTAACACTCCTCAGCCATACGCAGCCTCAGAAGTAGGATGTCAGGAGCTGTCAGTCTGCTACAGCTCATCTTTCCCACGAAGCTATTGAGTGTGACAGTAAACACTCATCTTGAGCTAAGCCCGTTTTGAAAAATCCCTTGAAGGCGAACTGTTGAAAAACAGACTGTTTCAAATGGAAACAGCGAGGCCAATGCCTGTGCTGATTTGCTTTAGGTTTGGATACAAGGTCACATAGGAGAAACAGAAAAAAAAAAATCAGCATATGCTGCATAATGCGATTATTTTAATAATAAAAGTAGTCATTCTCATCTCTCGTTCAGAGAGATTCATTCAGTTAACCTGGAACCTAACCTCCTTCCTCCGCAGGTTGTCCTTAAGTTTGCATCAGTACTTGGTGGTGTGGGTACCACCTGTTGACTTCTTCCGTTGTCTCCCACGGAAATACTGCATCGAACAAAGCCCAGAAAGGATAAGGAGCCAGGACTGTTTTTCGCACTGGTGCCGTCTTGGGAAACTGGCTGGTTCCAACCAGCCTGCAAAGAGGTGGCTTCCACCCCCACAAACCACCTGCAGGAAAGGGGCAGGAGAGGTCCAGATCAAGGAGTGATGCAGTCGGATTTGATAGGGAGCGCCCATGCCCCAAGCACGACCTTGCGTGCCACGGTAGCAGGTTGGAAGGGCAAGGCACTCCGTCAAAAAGCACCACTACAGGAAGGATATCGCGACCGCTGGTACCGAAGTGGCTCTCCTCTTGCGTTGTATGCGTAATGACCGCAATTCCAATGCATTTTGCAAAGTCTCTACTACTTCAATAAATCACGAACAACAGCAGCGTTCAAAATGCATCACCTGAGCCATCTAACGCTGCCTTTTCGGCACACAAAATGTCACTAGGTGAACTGTATGTCAGATTTTGAAAGGTCATTTCCAACATCCTATTTCAGGAACATCTACTGTTTAGTTACCTACGGAGCACCCAGCACTTAACACACAGACACGCTCTCCTCATGTAGCGATAGAGAAACTGGCGCCTCCGGAGAGCCTGCTGCAGGCGATACTGCCAGCATTTACGCACGCGCGCTACACCCTGTCACGCTTGTGGGAGTATTCCTGTGACACCCGAGAAGACTGTACCAAGTCTGTGCAGCACATGGTTTAAGCAGCTTATCAGAGCCACTAGCCTAAAAGCACCCTCAGACAGACTTGACAAAAACCAACGTTGCTATTTTTACAGTTTGTGTCCTTCACTTCAAGAACCGCGTGAACTTGCAACCTTTCCCATATTACAGCGTTCAGATTCACCATGCCTTTAGACCAGCATCCCACAACTTCGCCCCCCCTAGATCTGCAAGGGCCCTTGAAAATACCTGGCCACCGAGCATCTACCTCGTGCAAGTTTTATCTACTATTTCTTGACATGAACATTCCACATCTAATAGAATTTCCGAGCTCACGGAATCCCCATCAGAGCGCTTCTAAGCGAAGCGCCCAGCAGCAGGTATCTGCAGTGCATCACAATTTTAAAAGTGTATTGCTCATTTAGCCTGTTGCAGAAGAACTAATCCTACTTCAGAGCCCAGCTATGGTAGGCTGTATACTCAAAAACTCTGCGAGGTGCAGGAATGGAAGGAGCAGTCTAGAAGCACTGTGAAAATTATCTCATTTACAGTAAAATCGCTTAGGAAATCCACGAATTTTGGGGGTGATAATGTCAGAAACGATGCACATGATCTCACCTGCTCTCTCTCTCTCTCTCTCTC
>NW_010236732.1:40309-44973 GCF_000690775.1 Eurypyga helias
AGGAATGCCTAGAATTTGTTTCGTTTTTCAATTCCCAAAGAATATTCATGAGAGTAATTTACGTAAGTGACTAGAAAAATTAAATAACTACAGCTAAATGACTTTGGAAATAACTTCTCACCAATCAATTTGAACGTGTTCTGATTAACATAATTTTGTTCAAATAAGATTCTTTTAATTACGGTTTTCAATTGATTATTGATACATAACTATGGGATTTTGCAGGGAAAACATTCTGTATGAATAATTATATAATACATTCAAAAAAAGCCAGTCTCATCTGTTTCCACTGTGCAGTTTATTCAGTTTCCAATTAGAAAAAAAATACTAAGTATTTGACAATTCACATGCATAAACTCAAACAATTCAGCCCAAAAAAGTATGGATTTCTTTCAGTCTTGTATTAAGGCGTTCAGGAATTTCACACAGGCAGACAAGTATCTGGATTTTTAAAAAAACAGAACCAAAATAGAGAGACAAGCTATAACTCAGTTTTACTTTTGTTAACAAATACAACCAAAGTGAGTCCTGGTAGTACGCAGCTGCATTCTTTATCTTTTCAGATGTGTATAGCTGATAGGAATCAAAGTGATTGGGAAAGAATCTTCAGCAAAAGTTTTCTTCAACAGTGTCTTGATTTGGAGTGCTGAATAAGCCACTGTAATGTTATGTCTGCCAGAATAGATAAAACAGAATGAAAAACTCAACAATCTGTTGGCAGAGTGTAGAAGGACAACCGAACACCAGCAGGTTAATATAAATAAAACCCCCCAAACAAACAAACCCCAGAAACCACAGACTCTTTACACCTAAATAAAAATTCAGTACTTAAAACTCCAGGTAGGGGTTTGGGTTTGTTTTTTTTTTGTTGTTTAATTTATGTGCATTTTGTATTCTTCAAATATGGTGACTCACATCAAGTTCTCTAAGCCACAAATGAAGAACTGTTGGAAAAGCAAAGATTTAAGATGACCATAAAATGAACTGTAAAATCCAGACTGAAATGAAATGCAGTGTGAGAACAAAGGCAGAAATACATGACCAGAAGGAAAGAGAAGGGCAAACATCTGACAAAGCATTAAGAAGCCATTTAGGTAGGCTGTAGGAGTCCAAGGTCTCTGAAAGACATGCAACACTGGACTAAAATTTGATAGCTGAAATTGGTACCCCTCCTGACACAATCTAACACATTGGGCTGAAAACTGCAGCAGTTCACAAGCTGATTCATGAGTAGATTAGATGTTTTTGCCTCAAGGCAGTAACATCTGTCAGGGAGGTAGGAAGGATGTCAGGGGGCAGCAACAGCTCTAGCCCTCAAATTTAAATTTGCTGCCACATCTGTCCTAAATTCAAGACAGCACTCTGTGAATATCCTGTCAGACCAGCTTAGGCACTGAGACTGCAGACAAAAGCATCCCACAGCATCTGAACCAAAGCTAATATCTATATACTCATCTTCCAGAGTCTCTCAGGACACAGAAACTGGCAGGCTTATGCCTACACCTCCTGATGAGACCAGCTAGCTAGGCTGCAGTTCGCACTGAGAAACGACCATCATCTCATTCCACTGCACCCACATCAATCAAAACTGCAGAGGAGGAAGACAGCTCCCAGTGTTCTCCTTAACAGCCTACCAGTTTCATCACTTTAATAAGCTAAATATATTTTCATTACAGTTTTTCATTATAAATGATATTTTCCAGCCCTTTGAACTCCCTAGGTTCTTGCCCAAACTCTCTTCAATTTCTCAAGGTCTTCCTCCAAACGTGGCACACACTGCTCCAGTACAGTTCCAAATCACAGAATGGTTTGGGTTGGAAGGGACCTTACAGACCATCCAGTTCCAACCCCCCTGCCATGGGCAGGGACACCTTGCACTAGACCAGGTTGCTCAAAGCCTCATCCAGCCTGGCCTTGAACACTTCCAGGGATGGGGCATCCACCGCTTCTCTGGGCAACCTCACCACCCTCTTGGTGGAGAATTTCTTCCTGATATCCAATCTAACCCTCCCCACTTTCAATTTAAACCCATTATCCCTTGTCCTGTCACTACAGGCCCTTGTAAAAAGTCCCCCCCAGCTTCCTTGTAGCCCCTTCAGGTACTGGAAGGCTGCAATAAGGTCTCCCCGGAGCCTTCTCTTCTCCAGGCTGAACAAGCCCAACTCTCTCAGCCTGTCCCCATAGCACAGGTGCTCCAGCCCTCTGAGCATCTCTGTGGCCTCCTCTGGACTCGCCCCAAACGCACTTGATATACTTAGCCTGCTCCCATTGGCTATTTCCTGGGGCAAATACTCAGGACCCAGGTTAGCCTTTCTAGGCACAGTATTACACTGGAAGACACCTGACTGATACTCAAATAGTATTTGAGTCTTTTTCATCACTTCTCCCAGGACTTCCACAAGTAAGCGGCCTACACCATTCTGCATTAGTGATCATTCTTTTTGTTATTATCCCTTTTGCAAATTTTAGCTTGCCTTTTTTGCAGGCATTTCTCCTCCAGACCATCCATATAAATGAACCAGGATCAAACCCTGTTTTCTCCAGGATCTCTTCAGAAATTATGGGGGTTTTTTACCAGTTTCTAGTCACAGTAACACTTCTGAGATCCTCCACTAGAGCCTTCCCTATACGATGAGGATCAAGCACCGTATTTCTAAAGCCTCCATCACCTTCACCGCCCTTCACCTATGCAGATAAACCTGAGTATGCTGTCTTCCTCAATTTTTATATCCCAAAGTCTAATCTTCCCCAGTGTAACAGTACAAGCTGGGTATTTCCCTCACTCAAGAGAGAACTGTTGCACCCCAAGCTGCAGCACACCTGGGTCTGGCCTCCTTCAAACCAACACACCAACATGTTCACCATTTCCAAGAGAAGCCCTCAGTGCCTGACACATCCTGGCACACAGCTGAAACCTCCCCCAGCTCTCTGAAGCCCAGGTGTCATGGCATAGTCTCCTCACCACTTCCACTGCCTGGTCCTCTCTGCTTAGGATGGCAGTTTCCCCTGCTGCTGGGAGAAACTGGTTTTCTCCCACTCCCGCTCCCACCATCCCTCTTTCAGCTAAGCCTTGGCAGAGCTGCCCAGCTCTTCTAACAAGTCTGGCTTCCTTGAGAAGCAGCTATAAATATCTAGCCAGGCTGTATCCCTGCCATCCAGCACCTCTTGTCTTCGCAGCATGCAGGGGAGAAGGGTGGCACAGAGGTGGCGTAGCCACAGGCAACGGCTGCTGCCCACTCATCCTGTGCTTCACCCCTCTCTCCAGCCGTGTGGAGGGAATGGGAGAACATGACAGAGGAAAGGGATAGCAAAGCGAGGAGAGGAGAAAGGGCAAAAAGCAAAGGCTCCCCAGGATGAGAGACAACTTCACTGACTTCAGGATATGCTCTGTGCACCTCCAGCAGGACAGAACCACTAGTCCCTCAGCTGGAGGGCCAGAGGCATGCAAGGCCTGCTTACAAAGTAAAATCATGTATGGAGCAAAACACCAAAAGTCATTAAGTATCACATAGTAATTGACAGGCCTTCAGACCCAGTTACTCTTTCTTCAGAAGTTACACGGTTTTTCTGAGGGATTCAATTACTTTGGGTCTTAAATATTCTTGTCCAAGCCCCCTGTTGAACTAATTTCTTAACCTCTCATGGAACTAACTAATTCTACAAGTCACTTTTACATTGCACATAATTAGATATTAAACCAAATACGATTGCATGCAATATTTGCAACACAATCTTTCAGAGTAAATTGAGATTTTCAGTTATATATTGGAATTACATGTTCAAATATCATTAACATTTTTAACATCGGATCCAAAGAACCAGGTATACATTGATGATGCTGTCTGTAAGAAAAAGAAGCTTACCGATGTTATCCTTCTCTTTACATGAAATAGAATAGCAACAGATTTCTCTGTCTTGAATAGCTGAAAGGTTTCTACAGGAAATAATATAAAATAAGTAGTGTTATAACTCCACAAAAACTGACAACAAATTTCCATTAAATTATATGCTTTCTGCTTTTTACTCAGTGGGTTCAATTCTCTCCTCAAACAATGTATTTTTAAAATACAGTACTGCACACACACACATAAACCCCACGTTTCTTAAACTACAGAGATTAAAAGAATATAAAGCCATTTCACAAAAATTCTATTTCCTCATTAAGTCAGTGTAGTAGTGAATAAAAAAATCACAGAAATCCATGAGCTGAAAATAACATTTTCTAGTGGCAACCAAGTAACATTACCATGTGTTACTATCCATCTTTTACTTAGAATTCAGAGTTTTTCTCTAATAACTCTTACAATCAAACACCACTACTCAACAATCACACCATTAATCTTCAGGATGTTTATTATATTGTACTTAAATATATCAGATCTGATTCCTACTGAAAGGATACCTCTACATTTAGGAAGAAACTGATTATTAATTAACTTCTGTTCTTTTTCTGGAGATTTCCCTGTTCCACTCACGAGTTTATGAGTACTTTCTTATTTTTTCATTTATTTATCCTCATACAAGTGACACAGACATGCAGGAAACAGATTACATTCCTGGAGAAGATGGAGAACGGAGGCACTGAGACGGAAAGAGTCTTCAGATCATACAAGAGACTAATAACAAAAGAAGTACATAGTGACCTCCTGTCGTGGTTTAACTCC
>NW_010236733.1:0-281 GCF_000690775.1 Eurypyga helias
ATACTCTGCACTAAAATTCTTCAGAAAATAGGAAACCAGATCTCTGCTTTTTCCCAAAGCCAGTACAATATCTGCACCACACGCACTGCGGTCCGCGGGATTTCATTCCCAACCGATCCCACGTCACGCCCTCACTCGCTGCGTTCCAGATCTCCGGCACTGCTCCCCTCACGGCACGACGAGCCCTGGAGATGCCAGGGAGCAAGCACCAGCGGACGCCGGGGAGGGAGTGCTCTACACACCCTCCTGAACATCCAACTGCCCCTGGTGCTCGTGGCGGG
>NW_010236733.1:326-23069 GCF_000690775.1 Eurypyga helias
GATGGAGCTGGTTGGTTCATCCTCAGCATCCTGCAAAAACGGGCAGGTTTGGTGGGCTTCAGATCAGCCAGGGATTTTGCCTGTTCCTACTAAAATTCAACTAGCCCTAAGGAGAATAAAGCTATTTCTAACTGTCGTGACTGAATAAAAATATTGCTACAGCCCAGATGTAACATCAGTCGTGCCCAAGGCTGGTTGACTTGACTCCTCCCAGGGGGGCTGTACCCTGCACACCCGAAATCCTCACCCCCAGCCGCCGCCAATGGAGGGAGCGGCAGCGAGGCGACGCTCCCGCTGGGAGGCAGAAGGCTTGTTTCCATGCTGCCAGCCTGGGCCTGGCTCAGCCGATTTGGGCAGCCCGAAGGACAAACCGCGGATCGACACCGTAGGCGACCCACTGAAACACGGACACGTGCTACCGAGACGTCCCGCCGCAGTAGCGGGGAAAGCCACAGCTCCGTCCCAGCTCCGAGATGGATCTTCAGACAGCTCAAGTCATGTAATTCAATTCTTCTAACAGGATAAGAGTCGGATCCACATCAAGTAGGATAGGAGCTCCCCCAGGCTTTCTGCTTAATGATATGTTACAGCCTGATTCCCCTCCTCCAGGGGAAACACCTTGGATAACAAGGAAAATCCAGCTCACCGCCGCACTGTAAATTAACACATGCAGCTACGAGACAGCGGAGGCTCCGCACCGCCCTCCGTGCCCCGAGTGCACGGGGTTACAGGCACCGGTGTGCAAACGGGGCAAAAAAACCCCCCCAAACCCCTCCTGCATCACGCTGCCCGTGCCTGCCTGCCTGGAAAATCAACCCGAAAGGCCCAGGAGAAAGCGGCTGGGGGAACCTAACGCTGGTGCTTCCCCAGAGGTTTGGAAGGGATCTGTCCCAAAGCGTGTGCTCGGGGCGCAGGCGGGCGGCAGACAAAGAGCCGGTTCCCATCAGCTCCAGGGGGCACGTGCCCCTTCGTCACACCAACAATGTTTTCCCTTTAAAATAAAAGGGGAGGGAGAAACAGATTTATCACCAGAAGACACAAAGTCATTAAATAATTAAAACCAAAACCACAGGCCCAGTAACAGCCCTCTGATAAAGCACCCCTGCATTTTAACGTGTGTTAATTCCCCTAATGAGTCACTCTGTGCGTCTTCCAGGGTCAAATCAATGTCTCCACCAAAACATTCAATTACATCCCATTCATCCCATCTTGGAGCGAGGCCTTTGTTTGCTTTTGTCTCCCATCAAACCCTTTTCCACTGCTTCTCGCCCGCGATTACAAACGCAGGGCAGTGCGCCACCAGCAAGGTCAGGTGAGACAGAGCCGGGCTGTGACCCCCAGCTCTCCATCCTCAGCCGGGCTGTTTCACTGCCAGGGATGGGGCATCCACAGCTTCTCTGGGCAACCTGCTCCAGTGCCTCACCACCCTCTCCAGGAAGAACTTCTTCCTGATATCTAATCTAAACCTCCCCACTTTCAGTTTAAACCCGTTACCCCTTGTCCTGTCACTCCTGCCCTTGGAATATGTCCCTCACAGCTTCCTTGTAGCCCCCTGCAGGCACTGGAAGGGGCTCTGAGGTCTCCCTGGAGCCTTCTCTTCTCCAGGCTGAACCCCCCAACTCTCCCAGCCTGTCCCCATGGCAGAGGGGCTCCAGCCCTCAGAGCATCCCCGTGGCCTCCTCTGGCCTCGCTCCAACAGCTCCGTGTCCTTTTGATGTTGGGGGCCCCAGAGCTGGACGCAGAACTGCAGGGGTAGATCTGCAGAACTCACGAGAGCAGAGGATGGGGATGGGATGTCCCACCCGGCGATGTTTTGGAAAGAGCCTCAGCAAGCAAACGGAGCGAGCACTGCCGAGAAGGCTAGGAAGGCTGGAGGCTTCCCTCAGTCAGCGAACGGAAGCACCCCGTAAAGCAATTGGTTTAATCTAACATTAAAATCACATGAGTTACGTTTTATCCTACAGCTGGTTGTATAATCCAGTGGGTTAATTTCTACTTTTTTGCTGGGGCTGAGGTTGTTTTTATAAATGACCATCTATTTTCTACTCCCCTGTTTAGGACTGATGAGTTCGGAGGCACCAGAGAGCCATGAACTGGAAAGGGCCATCACGCAGGATGCACGTGGGCCGCTGCCACCGCCGACGTCCCCTGCTCATCCTCCAGCTTTGCCCCACACCCGGGCGGGAGCTGCACCGCCACGCTCCCTGCCCAAGGCTACGTGACTGCAGCTTCTCGGCCGCTTCAATATTTAACACCGGCACGTAAGCACCCGGAGCTGCAGCAGAGCGGGCGACCTGATCTCACCTCCCGCGTCCCAGCTGCTGCGGAGAGGATGAGCTGCGGAGCTGCCGCTGGCATCCTGGGACGAGGAGCAACCAGAGCAGGTCGCTGCCCACCACGCAGCAGCCTACGCGCAGCCGCTCGTCCGTATGCACGAGGACTGGAGGACATTGTCGCTGAGCCGGGAGCGGGGCAAGGGACAGGGATCCAGCACGGCAGCGGTGTCGGAGGGGCCCGTCACACCCCTTTGGGAAGCTGCCAAAGGGTTTGCAGGGGAACACGCACATGGTTGGGAAGAAAAAGTTATGAAAAGCTCTGAAATTTGCAACGAACCCCCTGCTGGCAGAGACAGTCTTTGAATCCAAACTTCAGGCTGGAGGAGACGCGAGGATAGGCTATTGCGTGGGACAGACGCGTTTAGGATATGGCTGCAGTCGCTGATGGAGACAGGAGCTGCGGAGACAGCAGAACTGCACGCACGGAGCCATCCCTGACAGAGCCGGCAAGGAACCATCCCGCACGGCTTCTGGCCCAACATCCCGAGCGCAGGCACTGCTTCGCATGAGCCAGCCAGGATCGCTGTCCCAGGACAGTACCGAGGGGCTGTCTGAAGCCATGGATTTGAGCCATAGCTCTCTCCCAGCTCACCCTCCCAGGTCATCCCTGCATCACTGCAAGGGTATCGGCAATTCCCACCTGACCTCTCCAAAAAGAAATCGGAACCTAAACAGGGTTCCTGTGCCAGGTAGCTCAGGCCCTACCTGAGACACATTGTGTCTGAGACCTGAGACACATCGTCTCTCAGGGTAATAAATCACAAGGGTTTAAAGAAAGAAAAAGCTGAATTTGAAGTTATTACTTCATATGAAATACACACACCCAAATTAATAAGGTTGGAACGTATACAGGCGTTAGGAGAAAGCAGGAAGGTTTGTACACATCCCTGGCTTTACACAGAGCTAATGAAGTTGCAAGTGCATTTAGGCAATCTCCACGTCCTCACTCCTGTAAAGACAAATTCCAGCCCATCACTTCCTTATCGTCCTCTCACTCCAAAATGAAAATACAAATTCACCTTAATTCTGTGGCACCTTCCCAGCTGGGATCAAGACCTTTTCATTTTCCTGCCGTCCCTGCTCTCAAAGCCGTTAATATCCCGAACGTTACAGAATGACCGAGCGAGCCCTCCCTGCCTCGTGCAGCAGCACTGGAACGAACGCTGCAAAGCCCTTCCATCCATCCGGTTGTTTGGCCTAAAATAGCACCGCAGCATCCAGAGGGACGTCGCTCGCTGAGCCGGGGGTCAATCAGGAGCAAGGGAAGAACAAGCGAAGCCCTGGTGTAGCCAGCAGCCCCAGTGGTGTGGGATGCCCTTCTGCGCTGGGCAGCACCCGTGCCAGGACGCCCCTCCCGGCTCTGCGCCCCACTGCCGCGGCTCCCCCCGGCAAAGGGCCGGTTTGTACGTGCCTGTTCTCTGGCAGACGAGTCACCAGGACGCGGCGGCTTCCTGAGCCGTCACCGCTGGGGGTCCCGGCTTGGCACCTGGGGAAGAAAAGGCTCTTCTGGATTGCTGGAGCAATAAGCCAAACCCCGCTCTGGAAGGGCCTTAAAGGAGATTTATTGTGCTGGAGCCGTTTTAGAGACTCTGCGTGGGAGAGGGTGATAAATATTCCGCCTTTCCCCGGTCTCCGCTGCTGCTTGTCCCCTTGGGAAGTGGCAGAGCAATAGGAGAGGGAGAGAGGAAGCGTAAAGGGGGGAACAAAAGGTTCATTACCAAAGCCTGCAACCAGCAAACCCGACACAGAGACATTCGCCGGCGAGGACGTGGGGATGGAGGGGCAGAGCTCCACCCTAGCGCGGTGCGTGCCCGCTCACGGCATCGGCGCTGAGCCGTAACCCCCGAATGCAGCATGGAACAGCTCAAGGCCAACCCTTTGGTCGGCACCCTGAGGGATGAAAACCCACAATTTGGGCGCCCAAGGCATTTTGCCTTGCCAGAGAGGCACCAGGACTGCAAACCGGCAGCACCGGAGTGCAAAGGCACTGGGTGGAAAGCACGTCTGGCCCAGAGATGTGTGTCCGGATCCTCTGCGCGGCGACGGGTGGCTGGATTCGGGCGGTGGAAGTCCACACCGTCAGCGTAATGGGAAAAACAGAATGGGTGACTTACAGCTTTCAATCAAAGTACATGATGTCTTCAAGCTGCAGTCTTACTTAGAGATTACAGGGTGACATTTCGGGATCCTGATCTCCGATAGCTCTGACCAGGAAGGTGATGCGCCATAATGCCGGAGCAGCCCACAAAAGGGGTGCCCCCCCTTCAGATTAACACTTGAGCAGCTTGGCTTAACTCCTAAAGGTGAAGGAGCGAGAGAGGGAAACCAACGGCAGCCTCAGCACAACAGAAAATCTAGCTGCAAACAGGCCGGGACGTATCCCAAGGAAAACTTAGGGAGAGAGATGGGAGTGCACAAGGAGAAAGAAAAAGGAAAAAAAGGGCGTCAGTCACGTCAGGTGTGTGCCAACCCCACCCAACACCGACCCACAGTGGGTCTTACACCTACGCCTAAACCCTTCCAGGGAGACTTCATGGAAATGGAGAACGCCATCCATCCAGATAACGCTGCCCCACAGCACCCCCGCGTAACATCCGCCCTCCTGCATCCCAGCAAAGCCAGGCGCTCTCCGCTGGTAATTAACAATTAATGCCTGTTTGACACGGTCCCATTTAGGCGCATTCATCGACCATCTTCCAGCCCACGTAAGACTTCAGCCCGCTCTGCTGGGCTTTTCATTAAAGCTTCCGTTTGGGAAGTTGCTGGAGGTTGTTGATGCCTGGAAGGAAAACACCGCCTGAGCTGTACAGCTTTGGGAAGCCCGGCTCGGTTAAACCCTGGCGTTGCTGCCAGGTCAGCCTGACCAGAGCCCCAGCACTCTCCAACCTCTGCCAAGTAACACGTAGACACCTCCAGCGCTCCATCGCCGAGGCTGGACCTGGGATGAAGAACCTGGATTAAGGCGACACATAATTTTCCCTAAAGCACGTGCGAAGGAGCAGGAAAAAACGCAATCCAAGGACTAAGCAGTGGGTAGCGGACACCGGAGTGAGATCTGCTCAGCAACTTCACCTGCCAAATGCCCAAGGAAAACCCTTAAACCTAAACTGGGTCTTCCTAACAGCAACTGTGCCCACACACACTCCGCAGTGGTTGTCCCGAACGCGTGGCTAAGGAGGAAAGTTAGTTGCAAGTACTAGCAAAGTCAGACCTTGAATCAGCCGCGTCTAATGGGATTAGGATAGATTTTATCTACCATTTAAGGCCCAAACCAGGGCACAGTCAGTAAAACAGAGCAGTATGGAATAATGCCCCATCTTTGCTTACTGGAAAACACCCCCAGATCGTTATGTGATTATCTGCAGCGAGTCCAGATTGGAGCGAGTCCAGAGGAGGCCACGAAGATGCTCAGAGGGCTGGAGCACCTCTCCTATGACGAAAGGCTGCGAGAACTGGGCTTGTTCAGCCTGGAGAAAAGAAGGCTCCAGGGAGACCTTATAGCAGCCTTCCAGTGCCTGAAGGGGCTACAAGGAAGCTGGGGGGGACTTTTTCCAAGGGCCTGTAGTAACAGGATAAGGGGTAACGGGTTTAAATGGAAAGAGGGAGATTGAGATTGGACATCAGGAAGAAATTCTTCCCGGAGAGGGTGGGGAGCACTGGGACAGGTTGCCCAGAGAAGCTGTGGATGCCCCATCCCTGGAAGTGTCCAAGGCCAGGCTGGATGAGGCTTGGAGCAACCTGGGCTAGTGGAAGGTGTCCCTGCCCATGGCAGGGGGGTTGGAACTAGATGGTCTTTAAGGTCCCTTCCAACCCAAACCATTCCATGGTTCTATTTTATCATTCCTGTTCTTTCTTTTACATGACCTTGGACTAAACACTGGGCTTTACAGAAACGTGAGCTGCCGCCCCGCCATCACTGCTAGCTGTGGTACCCCACACGGGACCTCTGCCCCTGCCCGAGAGTCACGTACGCAGCGGGATGAACAAAGAGAACTCACTAAGATACACGCACCTACGATGCGCTAATTACTTCAGAATAGTAAAAACCTCAGTGTTTTACATAATTCGAGCAGCCACGCAGTTTGAAGATGCTCAAGAGCGTCCCTGTACCCCGGGGCAGCCCCGCACCGGGGGAGTTTTGCTGCTCAACAGAATTAGAGGGCACTCTTCACCTAAAAGATTTAGCGAACCCATGGATTTGGGAGAGAAAAGGCCCCGGGTGACTCTGCCACTGGACAGTTTTGCGTGACTTCCGGGAGCCTCCCGCCGAGCCCGGCCAAACCACCGCATGGGAGAAGCGCAAGGATCCCTGTACAGAACGAAGACCAGCAGAGTCCAACATCTCCAACAAGGGGCTGAAAGATGCTGGTGGGCTCGAACCTGTAAGAACCTGGTCTTAGGAAAACGTTTTGGGGGAAAACTCTGGGGTTTGTCCATTTGGCACGTGCTGCCAGCTACACCAAAACCGCCAGGTGCGGTGGAAACGTCGGTGCTCCCTCAATTTGGCCGTTTCCTGCAAGCCGACGGCGGCAAACCCTTCCACCAGTGTGAGGTTCGTTAAAAGGAAGCCATCCGCGGTAATCGCCCCTTTTCTGCATATCCCTCGCTCCAATCTCCTCTACTGTAATAGCGTTCCGCGTTCCTGCAGAACTGTCTTTTCAGCATGTTTTTGCATTATGCCTAATCTCGTACCAGTTTCTCAGTCCCACAAACGACACAGTTCAATGCGGAACCCGATATAAATCTGGCTTAAGAGACTCTCCACAGGAATTCATTTAAAACTGTAAATGTTAAAAGATTCGGTCTCTGATTTATGGCGTTTTCTTATTTCAAACAGGGAATTAAAATCCTTCTTAAAAGATACATATTAAATGATGAAAGAAGCTGTGTTCCAGGGACGGTGCTGCTCCGAGCGAGTGCCACAAAGCCCAGAAAAGACCCCAGAAGCCTCGGAGAATAATGGCTTTCGGCTGACCCTTCCTAGGGGCGCATCCCCGGCATCGCCATCATCTTGGACTGCTCCATTAAAAATCAAACCATTACGTGGAAGAAGGACCAGTATCAAACACAGGAAGAAACAAGTCCAGGTGGCCAGGAAAAACATTATTCAAATATTAATATTAAATTAATTACTCGTTACTCACAGGCCACAGAGCTGTTAGCAGCAACCGAGAGGTGAAATGCGAGGCCCCTTCGTGCATTACAGCCTCTTTGGGTCACCCCGATACCTGGACCCAAAACCAATCCAGTTAACTGCAGGGACAAGGCTCTAAAATTTGATTTTTAGGGCCCAAGTATCCCTCACAAATCTTGCCAGGAACAACAGGATGGAGTTTAAGGCCTTCTGCGGCCATTTCTCTTCATCACACCGTTGCCAGCTGCTTTCCATCCCCTGGAAACTCGCCCCCCGGCCCCGAATCGTCGGATGTGCTCAACAGAAAGTAAACAACCTAAAACCAGAGCGGCACCAGGGAACCATCAATTCTTTTAAGTTATTTTCAGACTTCTGAGATTTTACTCCTTCCTCCCTTTCAAGAAAGCATTTGAGGTAAAAAAGGACAAGAAAAAAACCCAAAGACAAGGAAAAAAGGGCGTTATTTGTGCACTGAACGCTGTTTGCAATTCTGGGCAGTGTCAGGGCAGCAAATTGCCCAGGATTTGTGCATTTCTCCTTGGAAAGGCTCAGCCTGGAGGTGTAAGAGCAGGGCCAATGCCCGCATTCCCAGGGGGGAGCACGAGGGCTGCCCGCGCCATCCCGGCTCACCTCTCGGCCGCCAGCTACGGCTGGAAAATCACCGGGCGGCCTCGTGCTCTGTGAGGGAGGAGGTGGCTGAGAGCAGAACGTTTTCCAAAGGTTAAGCGTTACAGGCGGCTTCATGGTCTCCGCATTCTTAAGTGGTTGATTCCTGCCTTTCTTTTTTTAATTTGTAAAATAAAAATAATCCTAACTGCCCAGCTCTGCTCGCGGAGCGGGGGCCCCTCCGGGTCCGAGCTCAGCCAGGGCAAGGAACGAGGCTGCCGGGGCTGGTGCGGGTGGTATTTTTAGCGCAACAGCTATTTGCTGGCTCCATTCCCAGAGGGAATTCAGGGAGGAAAAGGGATGCTGATGCGTTTCTTACTGAACACAGAAAAAAGGTTAGCCGCCGTAGGGAGTGTGACCGCAGGGCCCAGCTCCCGGCGGGGCCGAGGGGGATGCCGGCCCAGCGGTACCCCACGCCGCGGTGGGGCGGGATGCTTAGCTCACCGCCCCGCGACCTTCAGGCTCCTGGCGCTTGGAAGAAGTATTTTGAAAGCCCCTCCTGCATCTAATTGGCTCCGATTTGAAGCCTTGATCCCGTAAGGAATGGCTCCAGAAAGCAAATCAAGCGTTTCAGCACAAACACAACTGCCTGGTACGAAAGCAGAACGTTTTTAGGGCAATACCGACTTTAACGCGCTGTCAAATCGACAGCAGGGATGAAGACAGCGCTCCCTTGGTCAAGACTGTCCAAATCCAGCTGCCGAGAGATCCAACACTCGTCCAGGTCCGTGCTCCGTGCCCACAGCAGAGGCTCATTTCATACGTTATTTAAGAACATATTGTTAAAAACATCTTACTGAACAAAGAAAGAGATGATCAGAAGGATATAGACCGGTGGGAGCAAGTCCAGAGGAGGCCATGGAGATGCTCAGAGGGCTGGAGCACCTTTGCTATGGGGACAGGCTGAGAGAGTTGGGGCTGTTCAGCCTGGAGAAGAGAAGGCTCCAGGGAGACCTTATTGTGGCCTTTCAATATACAAAGGGGAATTGTAAGGAAGACAGAGAGAGACTGTAGTGACAAGGAGAAATGCTTCCCGCAGAGGGTGGGGAGGCACTGGGACAGGTTGCCCAGAGCAGCTGTGGATGTCCTATCCCTGGAAGTGCCCAATGCCAGGCTGGATGAGGCTTGGAGCAACCTGGTCTAGTGGAAGGTGTCCCTGCCCATGGCAGGGGGTGGGACTGGGTGGGTTTTAAGGTCGCCAGGCACAGCCCAGGTAACACCAAGCGCGGCACAGGTAACGCCGAGCAGACCGGCACGGCAAGACAGCCAGGAGCAGGCGTGCGGCGACAGAGAGCCCGGCACCTCGGGCTACTGTGCCCACCAAGGAGGCGTTTGATGCAGGAGGGTTTCGATCTGCCAGGCACAGCCCAGGTAACACCAAGCGCGGCACAGGTAACGCCGAGCAGACCGGCACGGCAAGACAGCCAGGAGCAGGCGTGCGGCGACAGAGAGCCCGGCACCTCGGGCTACTGTGCCCACCAAGGAGGCGTTTGATGCAGGAGGGTTTCGATCTGTGAGCAGACCGGCACGGAAAGACAGCCAGGAGCAGGCGTGCCGCGACGGAGAGCCCAGCACCTCGGGCTACCTTGCCCACCAAGGAGGGGTTTGATGCAGGAGGGTTTCGATCTGTATCCCATCACTTAAAGTATGCAAATTACGTTACGTATTTCATTCTTTAGAGGGCTGGGCCATTACTGAATTGTACCTTAAGCTGTTCAGAAAGTTAATTCTTCCCACGCTTCCTTGGCAACATGAGCAAACCGATGTTTGCACGACGTTCCTGTTGCACGCCATGGGCAGCTCCGGGGAAAACCTGCCCGGCTTCAACCGATCTTTTAACCTCCGCACAGCAGCAACACTGGGATGAGCTTCCAGGCTCAGAGGGGACAGAGCCAGTGAATTATGGCTTGACCAGTGGTGACGGTGTCCAAGTCAGTCCCTGGGCGGCAACCCAAGGAAAGGCAGCTCCCTCCGGCACAAGTGCATCCCTGGGATGGAGCTTTCCATCCCCAGCTGTGAGCAGCAGAGGACGGGCACACTGCAACCACAACATCTCATCGGTCTCGGGTGGGAAAACCTTTCCCATTCCAATGGAAATATGCAAACCAGGCTCCACACGGTAAATCTTCCTCTCCGGCACTAAGGAGATAAGTAGGACCTATTAACCTCCCATGTTATTTCCAACTTCATTATTGGAGCTGACACAAGGAGAGCGCACGGTGACGGCTCCTTTGGCAGAGTGCATGTAAATCGCTTTCTCAAAGGAAATTACTTCTCCGGGCTGAACGTTATTAATCTAAATTCTCCCTTAGTCAAATTGTTGCCCAGAATAAATATGGAACAGGTTGCTATGCTTGTCTCCGAGGGCATCCCAATCCAGCTGCAGGTCCTCCCCCATGTGAAAGCTCCTAAGGAGCTGCTTGACGAGAGCATCCTCCGCCTGAGGCTGGGGACCGTCCCCCCAGACATCACCCTGAGCCCCACAATTTCATCGTGACAAGGTACCGTCACGCTCAGCAAAACTGAGCGGGAGCCCGCTGGGACCCCTGAAGGCCGGGGCAGGGGCACGAGGCAGCGTGACACGGTGGCCTTCCACGGTCAACACCTCCTGCGGCCGGTGCATCGTCCGTGTCGGCTTCGGTACCGTTAAAGCACTAAAACTTCCAAGGTTTAAGAGTTTATGCTCTTCCACAGTGGATACACGCTGGTATCCTCCTCGTGCAACTAAAACGCTGGAGTTTAAGCAATAACAGATCCAAAAAACCCATAAAACCCAGAGCAAAACCCAATCTGAAGTTTGCCAAAGATGCAGCTGCAAAATAGAAATTTCACATGTTAAATTCTTAGAGGAATGCTAAATTAAAGGGAATTTTATTTGCACAGTATTCCTTTGTTCTACTCAGACCCAGCTCACAGCCAATGAAGACTTTCACAGAATACTCCCAGAACACCTGAGTTTTTCCCTCCCCACTCCATAAAAAGCCCACAATCCCTTCTCCCTACGTATGAGCATGGCACGGGGCGAGGGTGCACCCTCAGGCACACGCAGAGGTAGGGAGCGGGCTGGGAGCATCCGGCGGTACAGGAAGCCCTTCTCCTTTGTCAGCTAGCCGAGGGTGAAAACGTTAACGAAGGTAACTCTAATCATCTGTGGGAGTTCCACCATCAAGATTCCGTTCCCCTCCCACGGCCCCTGCCCACGTGCAGCCCGTTGTGCCCCAACCCCTCCGCCGAAATCACCGCGTCCCATCCAGCCACCCTTCACCCAGCGGCCCTGAGGGGCGGAAATCACCGGAATTCCACTGACTCCAGCTTCCGTTGGGCATATTCCGAAAAGAAAACACAGTCGGGGGGATTTTAAGCACTCACCTGCGCCCCGACACGTGCGCACCCTCAGCTCAGCGCTACCGTCAGGCGACGCCGCAGCGCCTCTTCCATTGGAAAATGGGATCTAAACGTTACCAGTGGCTGATGAAAGCCCCAACTGGTGGGAAAGGGGGAACTGCCCGAGCCTTTAGCGCTTGTCCGGGTGACGAGAGCGCTGGGCCCTGCCGAGGGGGATAACGAGCCTCTGCCCACGCAGCGTGCCATGGAAGTCACTGCCCGTCCGAGCCAGGAGAGACGAGAAGGAAAGAGAATGCGCGATAAAAACGAAGGCATGCTCGCAAGAAAAAATTACTTCCCTCCTGCAGCCGTGTGATTTTTAATTTTCCTCTAATTCCGGGACTGCAGCACTGGTATAAAAATCCCACTAAGTGTTTTAGGGAGATGGTAATGGTCCTGTACTAAAATAATTCAACCAACACTATAATTTTAGTACCACTATCAAAATGAAATAATGGCTGTTTACTATGTTACACCTTTCAAATGACCTTCATTTGAATACAAATTGGGGCTTGAAACTCTAAAAGCTGCTCCATTTCAGGAGGCAGCAAATCGAGGGTGTTTACCCGGGGTTACTCTGCCAGCAGATTCCTCCCCGTAACCACACAGCTTAAGTGGTTTGTGGGGGGGTTTCTTGCCTCTGAAGCTGCCAGAGACTTGTTTAAGGACCTGCCGGCATCCGATCGGGAGCCCCAGAGCGACAGCCCTTCGTTCCAAGTCCCGCTTTTCCCCTGCAAACAGCTGTCCCTGACAGTGAGACCCGTTGGCTCCATCTCCCTCGTGGGGATGACAGACGAGGATGATTCTGTTCTAATAACCAAAGGCCCAGCCCGACAGGGGATGGCAATGGGCCCGATCCCAACTCGTGCCAGGGGAACACCCACGTTATTTCATCTCTGTAAGGATCAGCTCTGCCCATCCTGGGCTCTGACGCTGGTCTGGGGACCCCCGCGCTGACCTGGTGACCCCCGCACAGCCACCTCCTCCCTAAGCCCCTCAGCACAGCCCTGGGTGGCCGGAGCAGACGCCGGGGGGAAAGGGCAGTGCTGGCAAACCCCTGGGTTCATGCGAGTCCCATGGCTCAGCTCAGCAGCACGGGTGGGCCGCGGCGCCTTCTGTGCCGTTCCTAAGGCGTGTGCCTCAAAGGGAAAATCCCCATGCTCCAAAAATAGGGAGTATCTGGAAACACTCCCACTCCTGGACACCTACGTGTAATTACTCACGAGGAGGAGGAGGAAAAACCCACGTCTTGTTGCTCTGAGCATAAAGCCAGCACAGGAGAAGCCCCCGCCAGCTGACGTTCCCAGGGGGGCGCAGCAGTGGTGGTGGGGGGCCCTAAGCGAGGGGAACAGCCGGTTTGGCAGCAGTGGATACCCTAAAGCTGACACCGGGCTCCTCCACGGTGATGCTGTGGAGAAACCGGTGGGGATTAAACAATAGGTGTTGTACAAAAGATGGGAAAACAGGACAAATCCCTCATTAAAAAATAATTTGGGAAGATTACAGGCTCATTAATTGACACCGTCACGGCTTCGCACGCTCCGTGTCAGGCAGGAGGGAGGAAGAGACCTTGGCACCATCGGATTTCTGACCCGAGTACATCTGCCATGGCAATGAGGAAAAGCCATTGACTGAGCCAACTCCCACCCCCCTGCAAGCTGCCCCCCTTCAGCTCAGGGCATGTCAGCCTTACCCCAAACTCCAGGAAACCCTGGGAGCTCTCCACACACTTGGTAGCCAAAGGCAGTGCCTGCTCCCAAGAAGATGGAGCCTAAGGAGGGATGGGATCCCCACTGCAAGGCAGGAAACCATCGGAAACACGGTGGGAGAGCAGAGCAAAGCCATGCCTGGCATGGAGAGCCAGGCAGGAACTGCTTCTCCCGAGAGCATCCACGTCCCCTGGCCTGCAAATGGATCCGTTCCCCTGCCCGCATCCAGGCTGGGAGCACAGCCCCTCCTGTGAGGGTGGCGAAAACGAGCCGGTGCCAAACACGACTGGGGCAAGGCAGGTGCCTGCGACCTTGTGCCGAAATCCCCACCACGACACCGCCCGCGGGATGCTCTGACGGGATTTTTCATGCTCTCGACGGCGAGGACTACACCAAAATACTCAAGGTCAAGAGACCAGCGTGGTTCGAGGCAATCTGCACTTCTTAAAACAGTGACAAATATGTTATTTAATTTTAATGAGCTTTTTTGCATCTCCAATCTAATTAGGGCATTATCAAGTACTGCTCCGAACTGCAGGTGGCTTCTCATTACGCGGGGTACGGCTGTCGCAAGCATTTTTCATGAATACTAAAAACCGCTTCACTCATGCTGCATCGCGTGCCCGTTTGGGAACTCCCCCAGCCCGGCTCCCGGTAAGGGGCATGCGGGAGAGTGATGCCCCGCACCCAGCCCTGGCCCCACCCAATGCCCCAGGCTCCGAAGAACCACCACCATCAACGCCACGACCCCTCAAAAGACCCCATTTTCCCAGGGGTTGCCCCACTGGGTTTCATTAATGCAGAGTGGCGCCCACCCCGCACGGTTCCTTGGGCCGAAAACCCGGGGAAACCAACACGTCCGCCAAAACACAACGAGCTTGGGTGCGTCAGATGCTCCCACCGGGCAGAATCTGCCCCACAAGCGAGGGCACCCTGCGACAGGGTGTTTGATAAACCTCTCCTCCACCCCATCGCTTGACGCGGCGTTTTCAAAAACATCGCTAAAAGCAAGGGCCCAACGTCAAAGGCGTTTTGGTGAGACCAAAGCCCTTCGTTTCTCCTCTCCGCCTTTGTCGGACAGCAGATTTCCTGACGCTTTCTGGCCCACGGTCCCGCTCCTCGGGTGTCACTTCCTCCATGTGCCGTGACGCTGCTGGAGCTCACATCCGAACAGCTCCCGCCAACACTGGAGTCATCCGGAAACAAGCAGCTTTTGTTCTCCAAAAAACCCCTTTTCCCTGCCAAGGCGTTTGGTGAGCCCTGGCCACACGCAAGTGGTAACAATCCCCAATGGCACCGTCCCCTCCTCCCAAGCCTGAAGGCACGGAGAACCCCATTCCCTCAGCCCTCGGGAGCCAGGAGCAGCCCCAGCCAAGCCACAGGGACCCAAAAACAAGGGAAAGGAAGCCAGTGGGTGGGGGATGCCTTATCCCATCCCCACCAGCTCCTCACAGGAGCAGGACACCCAGGGGTCGCTCCTGGCAGTGACCAGCTTCCTACAGCAGAGTCGGCAGCCCCAGCACCAGCCAACATGCTCCAAATTGCCTTTTTTCATCCCAAAGCAGCCCCAACCACAGGCAGCCTGAGGTGGGAGGGAGCACCCACCAGCATCCAGGGGTCATGGGATGCTCTGGCCCAGCTCACTGGGCCAGGCGGTGCTAGGCTTGTCCCAGTTCTCCCAGCAGTCTCCTCAGCTCCCGCTCTCTGACGAGGCTGCTGCTCCCGGCACCCCAGTACGGGACAGGGGGGCAGGCACGGCCCAGCTCAACTCAGCTGTGCCGGGCAGGAGCTCCCCGCTTCCCCTGGCTACTTCGTGTGGGGACACAGGGCTCCTCTCTGGATAAGCCCATCGGCTTTCAAACCCAGCCCGCGCCCCGAGCAGAGACATGGTGCTGAACGACAACTACGCTGTCACCGTCTGTCGCTCCTTACTGCAGGTGCCGGCGTAGTAAATCCCAGCCCGACTCCTCTGGCAGGGAACACGTCTGAGCGCCAAATCCCGGGGGACGAGCTCAGTCACTTGGCCTCACGCCGGGGAGGAACTGCCGCCAATGTGCCGAGGGGGTAACTCAGACCTGACGGCTTTCATAACACCTGTATTATTTTGGGGCCACGTGTGTCTGACGCGGCATTTCAACCCACTCCTACGGGCTACGGGGAACGCCAACACCTCCGCGGACCTTACAAAGAGGCGGCCGGCAGCACAGCTGTGCTGGCAGCACCGGGACCCTGGGCAGGGCCCTTCTGCACCGAGCCCAGAGACACGATAGTTTCTGTCCTTATTTGCTTGTGCTCCATTTTATGGCAAGTCACCTCCTGCCTCTTCAGCTCCATGCCCCGGCCTTTGGCTTCTCCCAACCCTGGCTGCGCGGCCACCTGCACTTTTCCAGTGCCGGTGCCTGCGATTCCACCAAGAACACCCCTCTTGGGCAGCATGGATTACGAGTTTGGATGCCACAGCAAAGTCAAACATTTACCTTCTACTGAACATCTAAATGAGAAGATTAAAAACCGTTTTCGGTGTAGCAAAGGCAAAGCCAACTCAGCACAGGAGCAACTTGGCATGTAAAGCCAAGGGCTGTGATGCTGAGGTGACCAATCCATCTGGCCTTCCGAACCCAAGGGCCTCATTCGCATGTTTTAGGACAGAACTTGGGGATTCCACTTGTGACCGATGGGAGTTTGCAGCTCGTGCGGATTAGACATTGGGCACCCAGTCGGGACAGCAGGTGAGCGGCATCCCTTGGCACAAATGATGCCCACGGTGAGGGGTCTCAGCACCCAGCGCCAGCGGTAACAGCCCCAGGATGCTCTGCCAATACCGCTCGCTCGACTGCGTTCTCGCCACCGCTCACAGCCCTGACGCCTTCAGGCGGGACCCAATGCACAGGCAGCAAGAAGCCAGCACTGGACCTCTCCCTCCATCCCTCTCCAGGGACCAGAGCTGGAGCCACAGAGCTTTGGCTTCCCCGGTCGTTTCCTCAAAACCCAGATCTTCCCTGCAAAATCCGCACATTAAATGCCTTCACAGCACCCTCCTGTGGGGATTCCGCGTCCATACAGAGACGGGGGCAGCTAGGAATGGGGTGCGCGAGGGAAATCCTCCTCCTTGGGCGTCTTCGCCTGCTGTCCTGCCGGCAGGTGCCACGTCCCCAGCCGCTCCTCTGAGCGGCACGAAACCACCCAAAGAGTTTGCGCGAGCACTGTCACTCCCCACAGTCACTTAAAAAATAAGTAACAACAGTTAACGCGGCTTCTCCTGTAGCAACCCCTGACAGACACAGGAACGCCAGCTCAGCTGTTTCTCTGGGTCTCAGTCGTCGTCCAAACGGGATACTCTGGTGTTTGAAATCCAGCTCTCAAGACCTAAGTCTTCCCCACGCGGCAGCACGTCGCTTTGGAATCGCTTCCGCTTCATCCTCTCGCAGTGACGTGACGTTTTCATTCAGATCTCGAAAGCATCTTCGTCATAAGCTACAGCGGTTTGTGCAACACTTGGCCACCGCGATGAAAACCAGAGTTCACTAGTTTCTAGGAGGAGGAAAACTTGAGAGTTTATCATTAGTTGCGTTACTAAGCATTTAAGTTTAAGACGACCTTCCTGCGCTACCCACACGGTCGCCTGACAGCAGCCGGGGCGGCACCGACACAGCCGTCCCACAGACACCGCACACCTCCCCACTTTCTGCGGGAAAAATCGGAGCTGAGTACATCTCCAACTTGAGTTACCGATGACCCCCAGGGTTTAGGTGGGGTTTGCAGGGCTGGCGGAGCACACACCGACCCGCTCGTGCGCCGTGCAGGAGCATTTACGCGGCGTTAACTTTCGGAGCATCCCATGCCAAATTAGTCCATCTTAAGGGATGATGCTTCTGCAGGAATGAACCAGGTGGTTTGCTCCCAATTCCATGGGAGGGTTTAAGACTCAAAGGTATGAAGGTCACGTGAAGTGCCCCAACACCTCCAGACAAGGGTGACACTTTGGATGCTTTCAGGCGAGGTCGGAGCAATCGGGAAGGAATGCCCTCGGTTACCTTTTCCTCCACCTAAGGTCAGTGCTTCCCACATCTAAGGAGCGGTACAGAAACGCAAGCATGGGGTGGACTTTCAGCTACAGCTTATGAAGTTTTCCACCCAAAAGCCCTGGAAAAAGCCAGCGTGTGGCAGCACCCGTCTCCCTTAGCTCTCCCCAAACAGGGTAACGATCCAATAAGCTGCGTGACAGACTTTGCATCGCCAGCAACGGAAACATCGCGAGGACGCGACACACTCCAGATGGATTTCAACATGTGGAACCCATCAGAAATCAGCTGGCAGGGATGGGCATCCACTTTGGGAAAGCCAAGTACAAAACCGCAATTATAAGCCTCCTTTTCCCTTGCTGGAAAGCCTTTTCCATAAGGCTGATAACTAAACCCTCCCCTTGCAAGTTAAACTTCCACTACAATCGTGGATGGTGAGGAAGGAAGAGCCCCCAGACGTTGATGCCGCTATCAGACCCACGGCTGCTCTCCAGGACAGTGGCAAGCGAGTGCGGGGAGGGCTGAAATCCTTCCAGAACCCAGGAAGACAGAACAACGCCGGCAGGAGCAGGAGCAAGGCAAACCACGGACGGGGCTTTTATCGTCACTGTGCCACCAAACGTGTCCACGGAAGGCTGGCATCGAGCAGGAGCCTCTCACCGATAACGGATGCAAGACGTGACTCATTATTGCTACCGTCAAACTGCAGCATCGTCCAGGCAGCAGCAGCATTTTCTGGATGAGAACACTCCCTTTCTACCCTAAAGAATATCACTGCTTCCGCCACCGCCCAAGCCTTGCGCCGTGGGCAGCACAGCTATCCCCGGTTACAAAGAAAACGGGTCCTAAATAAATGGAGAAGAGAAAGGCAAATACGACATTTGAGAATCGAGTCTTGCAGACTGCAGTCCTTTTCAGGAGGGAAGTAATCCCAGCAGTGGGAAGGACACCTTTCCTGGCATCAAGGTCAACCCTTGCAGAGGAGCCGAGGCCACAAGGCAGCACACGGCCTGTCCCCCATACCCCAGGGCACAGCTCCCAATCTGTGCAGCTCCAGGAGGAAAGCGACTGCCAGAGCATCAACCCTCCTTAACAGATCACATGTGGATCCAACCACAGAACCAGTAACTTCTCAGCCCCTCCTCAGCCTACTGCTCCGCTCACACACGAGGACCAAGACAGAAATTTAAGGGATCGACCTGGGTGGAAGTGCAGCAGTATTTCCGCTTTCTCATCAGGAACCCACATCCAGCACCTTCCCATCCTAGTCCTTCGCGAAGAACAGAGAAAGGCAAGTGGTAGTATCTGTTTCACACGTTCATCGCAACAGGAACGTCACCCAGATCTCGACTAGGTCCATGTAATAATCCCTGTAATTAGCACTTCGTTCACATAATTACCAGCAGACCCCGCACCATCTTACACCGGAGGTAATTACCCGTGTTTTACAGCCGGGGAAGCAGACGCAGCACAGGTGAACAGCTTAAAAGAAACCATCAGTCAACGTGTGGTGCAGCCAGAGACTGCCATTATCCTTATTCCCAGCCAAGGCTCTCCCCAAAACTCCATGCCGAATTCACTTCTGTCTCGTGGAAAGGAATCCCAAGAAAATAAAACACAAACTGGAATATCCAATGTCTAGAAGAGCTGAAAAGCAGACAAGGCAAACCTGAAGGAGAAATAAAAACACATTTTTATCACCGCACGGTCCCTCCCCGGGGTCTGCAGCCAGGAGCGAAGGACAGGGGACCCCAGCCCTAGCACAAAGCCACGCGCGGGGCCGGCTGCTACGAGAGCTCTACTGCAAGCAGAGCAAGAGCAGGAGCACGAGACCCAGTGGGGGAGGCTGCCCAACGGCGCCCGCTCGCCCCTCCCCGCCGCGATCCAACACCCGAACGCACCCTGAGAAGTGAAAGATTAAAGCAGCAGCAGCATTTCATTACGCAAGGACTTTGCAAACACGGTACAGACAGAGCAGCAAGCAGGGCGAGAAGCCTGGGACATCCACCCCAGCCCAAGAAGACCCAGAGCAGCAAGGGTACCAGTCTTTCCCCGGCTGCCGCGAGGCTGGGCAGCACTCCCACCTCCCTCCCGAAAGGAGAGCTCCCCTTCCCCTCTGAGCACAGGGCACAGGATTCTCCCTGGAAGGTGCCAGCCCCAACACCTCCGAGAGGGGCTGGCTGCCTACAGACCCTGGAAAGGAACCTCTGTTTCCCCAGTTACAGGCTGGGGGGGACAATCCATCCTTCTCCACCCTGCGCCTCCGGGCGAGCTGCATTATGAGGAAGAAGCAAGGTTGGCCCGTGCTGACTGACACATCCGTTTCTCCAAGCAGCCCAACCTGAAGGGAGCAACTTGTTGCCTGCATAAGGGATTACCCGGACGCGCGTGCGGACGGCGGACACCCGAGCGCGTCTGTGAGGCCAAATTCAATGGATCAGATCCCCAGCCCCAGCTGCATGACCTGAGCTGCAAGACGTGCCCCGGGCTCAACCCAGCAAAGGTGCCCGGTATTTCACATCAGCCCTACGTTAAGGTTGGCACAGAAAGCACCCAGCGTACAAGATACTGCACAGATTTCAAGATTCAGACTTGTTTCAGGAGTGGATATTACCGGTATTTTGTCGCTGTGTAACAGAAAAACCTCGTAATCAGGAACAAAAGAGTATTCTCTTAATATTTAAACAGACAAATGTTTTGCTTGGCCAACGCTCCGCGGCGTTTGCGTAGTTCGTTGATGAAGTGTTTGAAGAAAATACCTATTCTGGTTCCTGCTCAGTAAAGCCAGTTAAGCTCCGCCACCTCTTGCCACAAGACGGACAGTTGCTGGTGACGCCACCGTGACGCGGCAGCAGAAACCCGCGGAGCTGGGGTGAGCGGGAACGCTATCGCCGTCTCAATGAGGCGGCTTTTCCTCCTCATACTTACTGTTGTTCATACAGGAACCGAGAACCGTTCCTATCCTCCCTTTCCTCAGCAGCTCTAGTGCGCCGGCAGCCCATGCAACAGCCAAAGAGGCATCATCCATATTCATTACACCGATTTCAGTGGGTAACCATCTGCATCTAGGAGAACACTTGGAAAGCTCATGGAAAAGACAGCATGCATCATCCCACACCGCCCGGACATTGAGAGAGACACCCACTGCCACCGCTAGCGAGCGCTTACCTTGGGAAAAGAAGGTGGGATGGACATGACAAACGTCTCCTGAAACAAGAGATCCCACCCAGCTCTTAACCTCGTGTGGTTTCAGATGGCTGGCTCCAATTCCCAGCATCAGGCATTTTTATTCCACCACTTTTCCCCTCGCTATTTGTTCTACCAGGAGGCGGCTGAAAGCCAGCCCTCTGCGAGAGGAGGGAGATTCCCTTTGCTTCCCAGATGTCTAAATAAAGGGTTTTTTAAAATTGCTTTCCTAGAAAGTCAAGGCACTCCTGTCTAACTGCTGCTGCTGTAAAATATGTGCTACGAGGAGGAGAAAAATAGTCTTCGAGGAGTTTTCTCGGGCAAAACAAATATTTTTTCCACCGAGTTTTACGAAGCCTGCTCTGAGGACTAGAGAAACAGCAAGATGATTTTGGAGGATCACACTTCTCAGGCTGACAGGCAGCATTAAAACCAGAGTAACAGCCAAAACCCAGCTATCCGAACCACACTCCACATCGGAGCCGCAGCCTGGTACGCAGGAATCTATGACTCCAGGCCTACAAAACTATTACAGCTATAGTTTGGAACAGGAGGGGAAAGGAGAAACACCCCGAGGGCATCACACGCTTAAGCAGGCCCATCTCAGCCCCCGACCCCTGGCTCAGACGCACGTAGCCCACCCCGAGGCTGGCAGAACCGTGGCACTGCCGTGCGACAGCCACGCTGCTGTAACACCGCGAAGGGCCGTTCCAAACAGAGCCTGCTGCTTAAGGGCCAAGATCAGCACTGGAAATGCCCGCTTCCTCAAGCACAGATGCTAATTAAAAATGGCAGCAGCGCCCAAAGCGGAGTCAGGCGAGGACGGTGCATCCCCGGGGTAAACCCTGCCGGGGCTCAACCCACCGGACCCTGCAGGGACTCGTGCGTAAGGCAGGCAGCGCAGCCCCACGGCCAGCAGCACCCCCAAACACCACGCTGAGCTTGCTGCAGCCTGTTTCGGGTCTCAGACGGGCTTCAGGCTCCTCCAAGAGAGGCTGGCACGGGCAGGGACCAGGTGAGGGCGGCGGAGCCGACGTGGGATACGTGAGCAGCTCACTGCGACTTTAATCTGTAGCACTAATGAACGATATAAAGTTTTATAAGCATCAACAAGGCTCAGAGAAGACCTAAATCCATTTCAATGCTCATTTAGCAGCTTCATCTGTGTGCAATTAAAACTTCAGCATTAAATGTTAGAGAATAAAATAATGAGACACTTAAGAAATAATCTGTGCTTCGGTGGGCCGCGCTCAGTGGGTTTCGTACGATCACTCACAGGATGAAACGAGAATCTGGCCAAAATCTGCCTCATACGCCGGCACCTTCAATGGGGAAAGGGGAGGAAATGGCTGCTGACCGGCGGGGGGGTTGCTGCCGCGCGTACCCGCGGCCTAAAGCCCATCTCCGAGCGCGGACAACCGCCCTGGGCTCCGGTGGCAACATAAATGTACACTGAGCATTGGCCGGGAGTTTCATTTGGGTCTGAAGTCTAATCTATTCCTAACTATCACCTTAAAGTTGATGGCTATTTTAATAGACGTTATCCCCAGGACAGGGAATGCAGTTTTTAACAATAAAGAGTACTTCTTATTCATAAGAGGAGCTTAAACGCTGCCACAATTGCTCTGGGCTATCAAAACGTGGTTTACTGACCAAAAGAGCTGGAGGGAAATGCAAATTAAAACCAAAAGATGGACAGAAATAGCAAAATAAATTAAGTACTGGGAGAACACAGGTCAAAAAAAAAAAAAGGCAATGACTGTAGAAGAAACGCACACACACGCACACACAGGAACTTAAAGAAACAAAACCCAATGGAAGTTACGTACTTTATTTTGGTAACAACTGAAATAACTTTTATTCAAGGAAAGCCAACGTTACAGCACTTCATAGGGGGGGAAAAAAAAAAAAGACATTTGGGGAGGTCAAAGACCGCTACAGTTTAAAAGGGTGAAACGTTACAGCTTGCACACCAAAATTAAAAATGAAATGAAATTAAAAAATGAAATGGTTACCAAAGTAATGCAGGTCAAGGGGTCAAAGGTGAAGGGTCACACATTATTAAAAAGAAATCCAAAAGGGCGTCTGCATCAAGATCTCTGCAAAACAAAGGAGCTTCAGTGAGTAAAACTGGTACCTTCCAGGGCATCACCCCAACGCTCACGCCACTCACACCCAGCACGCCGCAGCGCCCGCGGCCGACCGGCTCCCACCACCCCGCCTGCGCAGGCCGGCTCCTGCTCCCAGTGCCTTCAGCCTTCTCGGGTTCTGTTTTAAACCTGCCTATGGAACGGCTGCTGCACGCC
>NW_010236733.1:23089-23918 GCF_000690775.1 Eurypyga helias
CCTGGTACACACAGCCAGTTCCCGGAGCCGGGAGCAAAGCCAGCTCGGCACAGGCGCCCAAGCTGCTGCTCCCACAGATCCCCTTTGCAGGACACTACTGTTGGGATGAACCCCAATGCCGTCAGCACCGCTTCAGGGTGTCTGCTCCCAGGGAAGTATCCCACGCTTCCTTCCAAGAGTTTGCTTTGCTTGTGGTGACTGTGGAAATCCAGCAATTATTGACACGTGCACAGGACTCCGACAACCCCAACCATCGCTTTAATGCCACAACCCAAGTCATTCAGATGACGTTAGCGGGACGGAGGCCTCTCCCCCCGGAATTACAATTATGCAGAGGCTGTAAATCCCCCTTGGTGCCCGTTCCCAAGCCAGGCGCAGTCAGTTATCTACACTAAACTTGTGCAGAGCGCATAGCATTTACATCGGATAACTTGAGCAGAAAGACACCCGCCAAGGGCATCGCGCCCCCTTCCGCTTCAGCGTCTCCCCCCGCCCGGCAAGTCTTTCATCTGGACCACAACAGCCTCGCACTTGAAGCCAAGAGGCAAGCCCAGACACAGAACCGTCTCCATAGGACAAAGCAGCACCAAGGACAGAACATCACCACATCCAAAGCTCAAGCGCAGCACCTCAGGGGTTCCTCAGCGGCGAGGGACGGGGACATGAGCACAGTCACCCCCGCCAGTTCATCCCTCAGCATGAGCCGGAGGCTCCATCCCCACGTCCCAGGTAACACCGAGTTCCTGTGGCGATGAGCCCAAGTAACCCCAAGGATTTACCCAACGGCTGGAGTCAGAGTGGGCAGACCCCAGAGCCCAGCACCTCCACA
>NW_010236733.1:23935-34185 GCF_000690775.1 Eurypyga helias
GCTGGAGCAGCCACCAGTTCCCAAGGGATGAACACAGAAACTTGCTTTTTTCATTTCTCCCCACCGCCACAGACCACTCCTCTCCCCCCATGAGCTCTCCTTTGGCAGAAAACAAACCGCTTTCATGCCTTCCCCTGAAGCCCTAACCCTGCATAAACCTTCGCTTCACTGGCATGAAGATTTCCTTCCTATCCAGCTTTTCTTTTTCACCCAGCCACCTCTGGAAGGAGCCACCCCAAGACTGAAAAGACAGGATTTCAATCACCTGCAAAATGCAATATCCTCAGTTTCCATCCATGTGACAAGCCAACCAATTCATTTGTGTTTATACACGCCAGGCCCGGGCAGGAGACATTCAAACTGACTTTGTAAATTGACTTTGTTGTAAGGTTTTCCTTGTAAAACGCAGTACAAAGTACAACTCCCACAACACCAGCGAGTATTGTACTCGGTGCTGAGCAAGCCAGAGACCCAGAGACGTGACGCAGCGGTACCTGCCACTCCCAGTGGGGTTCCTGTGGACAAACACCCAAAGGATAATTAAATTAACGCACCCTGACAATTCCCTCAGGCCTTGTCCTTGCACCCACGGACAGTTTGGGTCTGGCACGCAGGGCAGCAAACCAGTACAGCCATCCCCAACCGGAGAGCACGAGCAGCCGGGCCTCCACACACAGGACAGGGACATGTGCTGGGAAGCCCGTACATGCGACACGGCTGTGAGAGCTCAAACAGTGGAGTGATTCCACCCTGCACGTATCGCTAGGAAGTTTCAAAATCCGTAGATATTCAGGATATTTTGATAGGTCGCTGCTGTCAAACAGGCCGGGAGCCTGATACCACCAGCGTTTCACACTTGGCACGTCACATGCTAAAACTAACTGCGGAGTCGCGTCGCTCCTTTAGCCGACACCAATTTAACTCACTCAATCGAATTCACGCCGGGCAAAAGCCAGGAGGGCAGCGCGGCACCCCCAGCACCTGTCAGCCGTCGGCTGTGCTGCACAGGACCCATCTGGTCCCGGCACTGGGACACGCTAACAGCACAGAACTGCGACGTCAGCCATTTCAGACTTACCATTCCACAGTTACTGGAAAAGCCAGCTTCCTCCTAAGCGGAAGGTGAGGAATATCCCTCTGCCAGAGCATGAACAGCACCGCAGGTATTCCTGCTTTTGTCTGCAACTGCCAGGAACAGCAACCTTCCCATTCTGCTAAATCACCCAGCCTGCTCCCAGCACCTCCTAATTATGTAAACACGACCACGGAGCTGCAAAGGCAAAGCAGCAGCAGATTTTCCGCTTTGTACATTAAGCAAAGCACAGAATTTCATTAATTTCGCAAAATAAACCCATAATGAAGTGCTTCTGTTATTGAGAAATTTCCATCTCGTTCCCTGATCGGCCCTAAATCATAATCACACGCAGCGAGAGCCGGTGCCGCGCACTAGTCGGCACGCTCAGGTGTGCGCACGCTTCCCTCCCCACGCTGCTCCTGCCAGGGCCAACGCGCTCCTCCCTGGGACTGTGCCTTCAGCTGCTTCCCCTATTAAAAAAGGGGGTTTCTTACGTTTCTGTCGTTGGCCAAGAAGATGGATCACCTTAGGCTTAATGGGAAGCATCCACCAAATCCATAGTAACTTCCCAAACCCCAGGGAACGGCCGCGGCCGGGACAGACGCCCCTTCCTCGCCGGCCAGGCGATGCCGAAAGCAGATCCCACGCACTTACTCCCAACCCCATGAACCTGTAGCACATCCAGCTGTACGAAGCGGTATGGAGCACCCAGACACCCTTAAATAATAGGTGTGTTACATCTGAATTCTAAAAGCATGAAAAACTGGCTGTAGAACGCCGCGCTGCTCCATCGGTACCCGGAGCGGCACCGTGATGCACAAACCTGCGATGACGGGAGCCGCGCGGGTGACTGGCTGCCCCACACCTCTCTGCTGGGGGCGAGGGGGGACCGGAGCAGCGGGTGGCAGATGACGCATCACTCGCACCTGCTCCTCGCGAGCCTTTCGTAGCATCATAGCCAGGACCCCAACACTCAGGACTCACTTCCCACATGGGTCTAGGTCCCTTACGTCCCTCGGGCGATTCTCCAAACCTCCAAGATCGCCACGCTTCAGAGCGAAGACGGGAAATAGCTGGATGTCAGGCAGAAGAGGGGAATGTCACTGTCGCCCGTCAGGTGTCGGCGAGCACGCGAGTCGAGATCCCCAGCGCAGCATCGTTAAAGAACTCCTTCCAACGCTACGTACCGCTCACCACACGCAGCCAAGCAACACCCAAGCGCGCAAGCTGCGCGCGGCTGGGAGCGGGGCGTTCCTGCCCTGCTCCCCATGGAAAGCCCAGGCGCACGCAGCAGCTACTGCCGGCCTCTGAGGTGGAATCCTGGCTTTTCCCGGCAGAGCAGGTGAGCACAGAACGCCGTCAGGAACAGAAGCCCTGGGTAGCATTTCACATTTCGGGTGCTTAACTTTCTTCCTCCTTCTCTTACCGTGTCATTAAGTGTTTACAAGGATGATTAATGACTGCGGCTGCCAACTCCATTAATGAAAGGCATCTCTGCTCAAAGCTGCAATCCCACTTTTGGCAAGCGCCGTGCAGAGACAAGGTGACTCCGATACCCTTGAGCCCCTGCGAGCACAGCGGACGGGGGGCTCACAAATTCCAGATAACCCAGCCACTTGACAAAGGCACGGGACATTCCCCGTGGAAAACAGCTCCTGCTGCCCAAATCCATTTGAGGTTACGGAGCTGGCGACCTGTGCCAGCACTGGGGGACAAGGCCGAGGGCAGTGCTGACACGCACCGGGCAAAGCGGAAGCTCAGCCGAGCGCCCGGAGGGACCCGCAGGTGCCCAGCCCTCGTTTGGGATCATCGGCCCTGCTCCTCGTGGCAGGGACTCGGGACCCCACACCCCCAAGAGTGCTGAGCAGCACGGCACGATGGGAAGTCTTTGCTGCACCCGCTCGCTACAACTGAGTCAGACCCGCGGTGCACTAACACGGCGGCGCTTCCAAGTGAACGACGCTACAGCCCAAGGAACTCCTCACACACGCCATTCCTGGCAATTAACTGGCTTGTCCTAACGGGAGGCATCGTATGAAGATCCCCTTCCTATCCTCCCCCACAGCAAGAGAAACAGGCACATGCACACTTTCACAGGCATCTCAAAAAATGGAAATCTGTAATTAAATTGCTTGGCTAAACTTATGATTTTGTATCTCTGCTAAAAAAAACTGCATTAGGAGGAACACTTCCTTCACTAGGAAATATAAAACCGCTATAAACTTGATTTAAGACGAGATGACATCTTGATATGGAAACACATTTCCATCAAACATTGCAGTTTGAACCGCATGATCTGACAGAAAGCAAACAGCCCGGTAACGTCTGCTAAGCCTTTGTAAACGCTCCTTTCCTCCTGCTCAGCGCGGTGTTTTGCTGAGTGCGAAGCCAACCACAACCCAACCCGCTCCGAAACGTTGCTCCATCCCCATGGCTCAACCCAACCATGACCACTACCCTCAATCCGCATCAAGCCCCTTGCGTGCCACGCTGCCTGCCAGCCCCAGGGGCTGGAAACGCACGTGGGCTCCTATCGGAGATCCCCAGGATGCATCCACGCCATTCCCACCACGCTCGCACTCTGGAGAAGCCTACAGGGAGACCTGACACCCGCTGAGTTTGTCCGAACGGGTACGATCCAGAGGGAGAGCAGCAATGCCACAGGCAGGTTCTGATCTGTAAGCTACTTCCTCCCAGTCGGCAAGACCCCTCGCACGCAGCACCAGCGATTCCACAGTCGGCACAGACCCTGGAAGCACCACTGTATAAAACACTCCTCCTGTATCTTCCAGCTCGTGCCTGCACCAGCACGGACACCTGCGTACTCAGATGGAAAACACATTCCCCCAGGAACGGCTCTCAAACGAAACCCAACACTATGATTCAATTATAGCCTAAGAAAAATTCAAGTTTTACAGCACTGAACAGAATTAAACTCCCAGGTTGGGGGTGGGGAGGGAAATAAAATCTGTAAGCTAAGCTCCCTCCTCCCCGCTAATTAACACAAACCTGCCAAGACTTCATCTAGGCTTAAGATTCTGCTTTTCCCCCCTTTGAGCTAACAAGGCCAAACATCTCTGGCCACGAGAAAAGCTCTTCCTTTTAAATAATGCAACAGGCAAACTGCAACGGACACTACGGAGGCTGAAGAGGCAGCGCCAGTACCAACCCCCGTACCAAACCAGCTCCTGCCCCACGGCACGGCAGACAGCACCAGGCCTGGGAGGAAGGAGCCACCAACCGGTGTGACCAACCTGACAGCCAGGGACACGGCGGGTCGGGGTTGGGACTTATGGTACTTGCTGGGGATGACTGGCCACCAATCCATCCGGAAGTAAGGTCGGAGACAACGTCACCCCAGCGATACGCTGGCACGCCCTACCCAAAGCGCTCCTTCTCCAGACACAGCCTTCAGAAGGAAAGCTATGCTCCCAAGTTTTTCTTCTCACGCACCCCCCAAGCGCCTCGGCTTCTCTGTTTGCATCGTGCCTGTGAGTAACAAAGGGTTTCAGCTCTGCGATTAACTGCCCACGTTCCTCGCCCCCGCCGGCCACGCGCGAACCCCGCGGCTGTAAACCCACGTGGCTCTAAGACAGGGGCCACAAGCACTAGAGAAAAGCCGCTAGAAAACTAGCAAGCTGCTTCCAGCACCAAGGAGGAGCAGCATCCTGCCGCAAACCCACGCACGGAGACGGCTTTCAACCCTTGCCGGGAAAACCTCACCCTTTGGAGCTGCGGGAGTCGCTGTGACTGCTTGCCCCGTGAGCGCAAATAAGGTGCACCCGCATCCTCTGCACATCACGTTTCAACCCAAGCGACCCCAGACACAGCCACCTACACAAAGAGCCAATGCCAGCAGCTCCCCAGGAGAGCCAGGGGATCCTGCCGGGGGATCCTGCCACGGGACTCGGAGCGTGACAAATAGATACGCGACTTCAACTTCCGGAGAGGGGCGGAGGATTCCAGCTCTGAAGGCTGCAAGCACGAACCGCTCCACGTGCGATCCTGCGCTCAGCCGGCCACGTGCAGCCCTTGGACTCTCGAGCAGAGCTTTGGTGAGCACGTTTAGGGGTTCAAATGATCGGTCCGAGGCACGAGAACAGCCACCTGCAACAGGCAGGCGCTAACTAGAGTTTCACAGGGATTTCCCAACGCTGTTAAACGATTCCCACGAGGGCAGCAAAGGTGCTGTACGACAGGGCTAACACTGCCCTGCGGGTCCTGCCGTGTGCTGCCAGCCTTGCTGCCCGGAGGGAACGAGGGAAGGGAGTGTCGACCCACTCGGGCTGTTCTTCAGCTGCGCCCTGGCCCACCAACACCTGAATTTCCATTTCAGTGAACAAAGCCGTGCCGTCGAGATTCGCAAACGTTCACATTCCGAGTAACTGGGTCCCAGCCCAAAACGCCCCATTCTGTGTCCCCTGTCCCCAGCAAGACTTCTCGGACAGGACTAAGCCAGCTGTTTCGCAGGACCCTCTTTGGCAGGAACACGCACTGGCTTTTTGGGTGGGAAGATTTACACAACGATAACATTTGGTTTAACAGGGTACCAACACCACCCACCTGATTTTAAACAATTTTAAAGCATGTCAATAAACTGACAGGAGAATTGACTGAGACAAGGGGGACACACTTGAGCAACAGGCTCCTACTGTACCAGCAGTCAGCCTCCACATCCGCCCTCAAGTCTCGCTTAAAGCTCCCCTTCAACACGCGACAGGACTTTGTTGTTTAAAAAAGAGCCAGGAATTAACATTCCGTAAGGTCCGCGGCATGCTCTCAAAACCAATCCACAAGCATCAAGTAAGCAGGCAGGTTAAAGAATAAAGAAGAGCTTTAACTACCTCGTTAGTGTTCCAGCGGTGCCTCTCTTTCGGTAAACTTGAGCATTTTGGTAGACATTCAAGCAGCTTCTTCGGTAAAAAGATTTTTACATGACTGCCATTGCTGTTCCCGTGATCATCTAGAAAGAAGAGGAGAGACGTGATGCATACACGGAGCAAAGCTGGTTTCACCGGGAGACCTCGAATTGGCTCGCCAGAGCACGGGCAACATCTCCTGGCAAACACGGCTTCCGCCTGAAATCGCACCTCTGTTTCAGAAACGTAAATACAGTTTAATTCCTGGCGGCTGCGAAGTTTGAGGAGAGCTCTGATGGATTTGTGCTCGGGAAGCCTGTGTGCGTGCCCACCCGTGCCTATTCCAGCTTATTATTTCCCTCAGTGACAGCTTTTACAAGCAACAGCGACAAAACGCGCTAGAAGCCGTGCCCACAGCGGTGTGACCTGCCTGGAAAGTCGTAAATGAACTCCACACTTGACGGGATTTGCAAGTAAATAAGCACAGAGCCCCAGCACCCGCTATAATTTTGTCAGGCTGCAGCAGTAACGCAACTCAAGGTCTACGTGTTCGTTTAAAACTAGAACGGGCCGTACCTGATGAAACACAGCTTACGTGAGCGTGGTTCCTCAACAGGAGGCTGAGGCAGAGGGATGGAAATCTTCCCCCCTCCCCATACCCAAAATCAGAAATACTGAAGGGTAGCTAAAATTTAGGAGGTGCAGTGATTCCCCTTAAAAACACTGACCTCAAAAGCCCGACAGCTCCAAGATGGCATTTGCGTGGTCACGTCTCCCACCCGCCCAAAGAACCTGCACTGAGGGTGCTCACAGCCCAACCCACCACCCCAGACAGGGAGCTGGTGCCGCAGGGTACGACATCCCAGCTCCGGCATGTGAGGTTTACCAGCTCTCCTCTAAACCTCCATCCCTGCCTTCTCCCACTGCTCTCCCGCTCCGCATGGCGGGTACCACAACCACGCCGGCCCGCTGGCATTTTGACCCGACGCAGCGCATTTACAGCCACTTCCCATTCAAAGTGCACAGAAAGAGAGTATTAACTTTTCCCTTGCACACATCTCATCAGTTTGTCATTAACCAGATCCAGCATCCTGGCAGCAGTCCCTGTAATTCCATACGGCACAGAAACCCCCGTGGCCTGCGGCAAACCAGAGAACCCACCCGGCAATCCCTGGAGCGCAAACCAGCAGCCAGGCATCCCGAGTATTTCCAGAGCTTGATTATGCTCTCGGATGTGTCAAGTTCAACGACGTACATGCTGTTAAATCAACCCCTCGTGCAAGCCCAGCAGATGAGTTTACAAGATAAGCAGCGATGTGTATGATAAACGTGAGCTGCTCTGTAATTTATGAGCCCGGTGCTCCCCGAGTTACCGGAAGCGTTAGGCTACGTCAACGGGGCAGCCAGTTCCGCACCTCGTTCTGGGCAAAGGAGCGGCTGGGCAACATGGATCTTTGCTGAGCTGATAGAGAAATCGGGAGGAAGGTGTTCCCGGCTAATTTTCTGTATCCCACTTGAGGATCTCCAGGCTGACCCCGATGATCCCACTCCAGGATCTCCAGGCTGACCCCGATGATCCCACTCCAGGATCTCCAGGCTGACCCTGATGATCCCACTCCAGGATCTCCAGGCTGACCCCGCTGATCCCACTCCAGGATCTCCAGCCTGACCCCAATGATCCCACTCCAGGATCTCCAGCCTGACCCCAATGATCCCACTCCAGGATCTTCCAGGCTGACCCCGATGATCCCACTCCAGGATCTCCAGCCTGACCCCAATGATCCCACTCCAGGATCTCCAGCCTGACCCCATCTCATACACTACAGGGCTTTTGGGCCACATCCTTGTCCCCAGTCAGGGTTCTGCATGTGTGACTGTCACCTTTGCTCCTTCCCCTCACCTCCGCCTGCTCAAACCTTCACGGACTCATCAGACGCTTGGGCTTACCCACAAAGACACAGACTTGCTCGGGGCAAGGCATGGAGCCGGGCAGGGCCCCACCACCACGGCAGCCTCCGGCCATTCCCATCCGTACTTCCAGGCCTGCCACCCACAGAACATTCCCCGTGATCGCCTTGTACTGTTTTCACTTCTCATTCAAAACCTCGCATTGCACTACGTGCGATTCATTAGGGTGGCGAGGATTTTACAGCACACATTATTGCTTTTATCAGCCGAACTACATCCCCAGTTACATCTCATCAGCTTATTTTCCATGGGCACATTTTAATTGACATTAATTGTATTACTTCCCCTTACCTCCGTATCAGTCAAGTCCTCTATCATTCATCCCATTATTGCGCAGGGCTGGCAGACCTCTAATTATTCAGCTCCTTTTATTAACTTTCTTCCACCGCCATCAATTATCAGTATTATTAATCCAGAAAGTGCCGATGGATAATAGATCCCTCAAAAACCTTTTGGTAGAAGTTATAAGAACTTGCTGACTCTAAACCTTGTTGTTGCACCTCACAGCTCTCTGCTGTTCCAGCCAGGAAGGTCATTCTCACCCTCCCGCAACATGACTCCCTCTCACCGATGCTTCCCTCCTCCGCGTTCTGCCTGACATTTCTGCATCCCATAAAAACCCACAACATGGAAAACAACTACTCCACCCAACTGGCTTCTCATTAAAGATTCCTCCAGGCGTGTCGTCACGACGACACACGAACAGCACGTGATGGGAGATGAATCCTAAATTCAGCGGCCTCTAAAACGGGTTTGACCTTGGAAGAGGACGAAGGTGGCCAAGCAGCTCGGAGGATTAAGGACAAGCGCTTCGCCCCAACGACGCAGACGTGCTTGCTCTAGAACTCCCTTTCCTGCCTGCTGGAGTGGTGCACGATGCACAAACCAGGCACAGGAGACCGGCTCTCCTGGCGCAGGCAGGCCTCGGTCACCCCTCAGTCTCCCCTCCGTGCTTCTGCCTCCTTCCCGAAACGTTTGCCTTCAGCAGATGCCCCAGCATCACACGGGGCCCGTCATCCCCGCCTATGGTACCAGCAGTCCACGCGCCTCCGGATGAACCGCTGCCGTGCTACTCACCCTCCCAGTCGCCACCCTTCCCCTAACACATGTGAATCTTCACGAGGTGGAGAAAAAAGCAGTGTCCTTCGGTTTGAGTGAAATCCGCCATTTCTAGTCAACCGGACGCAGCCACTCACCTACAGCCTCCCAAGAAAGCCAGTGGAGCAGGAACCAAGACTGCTCGGCATCCGCACCCAACTCCAGAGCAACCAGCACGTGCCGGAGGGAATATTTTACATGTATTTAGAACCAAAACTTCCTCTGCAGTTCAAAACCGGAGCTGCACTTTCACACGTCCGATTTACCGTGCAAATCCCAGCCAGGGCCGCACTCCGACTTGCTTCCTCGTCTCATTTTTGCTACGGGTGCGACTCGCGACACCGTGATCTGCAAACCCATCCAGCGTCAATAAAAAGCGCTTCCACGAGCAAAGCCGCGCTGGCACAGGGAGGATTTGCCAGTCAAGCTGTATCGACACGGGGGTGTTTTAGTGCAAAGCCGGCCACAGCTCAAAAACGCTCCCCAGGCACGCACAGCCCCTCCTGAAAACCACAGCACGGACGCCACACGCTCAAATCCAGCAGCCTTGTAACTCGGTATGAAAATCCCCAATTCCAGGCCCAGCAGCGATCCTCAGGATCGTGTCTCAGCACGAAGAAACTCGTGTACAATTAAGAAAGTGCCACTGTCAAAGTTCACGGCAAGTGCCACGTTAATTACACCACATAAACCCTCCGCACCTGGATCAGCTCCTTCATGCTCCTCGCGCTTTATCCTCCCCAGGGATGCAACACGGGCCATAAAGCTTTAAAGCTCACAACAGCAAATCACGCAGCGAGCCTATGGCCTGTCCCCGCTCCCCAAACAACCCCCCTCCTTCTTCTTTAACCGGTTCTTAAATCTCCCGCCATTCAGGAGGCGCATTCGGGTCCGCAGGTCAGGTGACTACCAGACTGCATCCACGTAACGTGTGATTGAGGGGTGCAAAATTGTGTTGATCAAGCGCTGACCCGCAGCCAGGCCTGTGCTGGAAATAAACAACAGCTAAGCCTGTAAAGTCACCAGCACCAGCTTCATAAACCCATTATTATGAAGCAGGAACTTCGGGTTGGCCATCGTCTCAACTGCCTCAACAAGAGAGGTAGAAGGTGTGTAAACGCTACCAACGGGCTCTTTTGTGTAAAACAAAAAGGTAAAACCACAGTGCTGCTGAACGGGAGGGCGTCAGGGTCACCGGGATGCCGCTCGCCACGCTGCGCCTTAAGCCGAGCCGACGCCACTCCGAAGCG
>NW_010236734.1:0-5317 GCF_000690775.1 Eurypyga helias
TAGAGACAAGGATGTCGTGCAGGAAGTTATCTAAGGCTTTGCAAAAGTAAGAATGGATGTCAGACAAAAGAATTAGTTTGGGTTTTTGGAGGGAAGATCTCTGAATATGGTCTTAAATACTTAGAACTGATGAGCATGGTTTCAAGTAGTACAAGGGTAAGATGGAGGAAGATGGTCATTTTTTCTCATCCCTCTCCATTACATACACACTTCAGCAATGCGGGTAACGAGCTAAATTGTGCTGACCTTTATCAGAGACAGGTTGTAACTGCTGAAGGAGAAGTAACATTGCTGCATGCCATGTTGTCCATTTGCCACTGCACTTTCTAGGCTTCCTGATACCACATAACCACACTAATGAGCACATCAGCTCTACACACTTACTCACAAATCCCTTTTGAATCATTTTATCATCTCCAATTGCAGGGGTGAATGTAAATGCCAGTCCCATATCCACAGCTAGTTTAACATGCAAGAAATGATACACATTTTAATTTACAAGAGCCTCAACTATGGCTCATCAAAATAAGAAAGTCTTCTAATTATATTCCATGCCATCATGACATTTTAACCCTGTAAGACTGCACTGTCATGTCACGACAACATGCTCAGCAGACTTCACAAATGTCATATATAATGAGTGGTACATTAATTCAGTAAAGTTGAAAGATGCCCATTTAGGAGTCTTGCAATTTTCTCACAAAGAGAAGGTTAAAAATGAAGCCATGCATCACTTGATTACTTCTTAGGAGAAGTTCTCCCACCCTTAAAACTCAGGCCAGATATTGCTGTAAGCAGTTATAGAGGGGGACAAATGAAGGTGAATTCAAAGTCCATTCACAACAGCTAAAAAATATCTACCTATTTCCAGGTAAGAACTTCCTGTCATAGCAGACTGCTTCACATATTGATTTTCCTCCATGGGGCAATACATAACTCAACAACCCTGGGTGGTGGTTTTGGCTGGGACAGAGTTAAATTTCTTCACAGTAGCTAGTATAAGGCTATGTTTTGGATTTTTGCTGAGAAGAATGTTGATAACACAGTGATTCACACAGATTGACAGAGTGGAAGGGGTTGGAAGGGACCTCTTGAGACCATCTAGTCCAACCTCCCAGCCAGAGCAGGATCTCCTAGAGCAGATCACACAGGAACAAGTCCAGGTGGCATCTGAACGTCTCCAGGGAAGGAGACTCCACCACCTCTCTGGGCAGCCTGTTCCAGGGCTCCGTCACCCTCACAGGGAAGAATGGTTTCCTCATGTTCAGGTTGAACCTTCTGTTTTCCAGTTTATGGCCATTGCCCCTAGTCCTGTCACTGGACACCACTGAGAAGAGCCTGGACCCATCTTCCTGACACCCACCCTTTAGATATTGATAAGCATTGATAAGATCCCCACTCAGTCCCCTCTTTTCCAAGCTAAACAGACCCAGGTCTCTCAGCCTTTCCTCATATGGAAGGTGCTCCAGGCCCTTCATCATCTTAGTGGCCCTGTGCTGGACCCTCTCCAGTAGTTCATTGTCCTTCTTGAACTGAGGAGCCCAGAACTGGACACAGTACTCCAGGTGAGGCCTCACCAGCGCAGAGTAGAGGGGGAGGATAACTTCCCTCGACCTGGTGGCCACGCTCTTCTTAATGTATCCCAGGATGCCATTGGCCTTCTTGGCTGTAAGGGCACACTGTTGGCTCATGGTCATCCTGTTGTCCACTAGGACTCCAAGGTCCTTTTCCCCAGAGCTGCCCTCCAAGAGAACAGCCCCCAACCTGTACTGATCCATGGGGTTGTTCCTCCCCAGATGCAGTATTTACACTTGCCCTTATTGAATCTCATTTGATTTCTCCCCGCCTGGCTCTCCAGCCTGTCTCAGTTGTTTACCAAGTAATGCTTATGTTATGCCAAGGACAGTTGCAGTTTCTCATACGGTCCCTGTACTCCCAGGTTCTTGTAGAGAAGAAGCTGGGAGGTGACACAAACGGGACAGCTGACCCAAACTGACCAAAGGGATATCTCATGCCATAAGGCATCATGTCAGTGTATAAGCTGAGGGAAGTTGGTGAGGGGGGATCACTGCTTGGGGATGAGCTACCAATCACCAGGTGGTGAGCAGTTGTTGTGTTGTGCAGCACTTGCTTTCGTATATTCCTTTATCAATATTATTATTATTTCCCCTCTCTTTTCTGTCTTATTAAAACTATTTTTATCTCAACCCATGAGTTTTTGTCCGATTCTCTCCCCCATCCCACTGGGGGTGAGTGAGCAAGCAAATGTATGGTGCTCAGTTGTCAGCTTGGAGTAAACCACGACACCCTGCAGCTCCTACTTCATTTTCTCACGGACAGATCAGGTCTCCAAGTCAGTAGCATCTCTTTTTATTTCCTGCGTGATTTGCTGGAGCCATTTTAAACACCACCAAGCAAGTTGTCTTTTTTTCCCCCCAAATTCTGCTAATCTAATATTTAAATAAGGACAACACTTAATAGAACATATGCCTCAATCCCCTTATGTAGTGACTTCTAATCACCTTCAGGACACCATCCATGACACTTGCTCTCTTCTTCCCTCCAGAGCTTTTACTTCAGTTGTAACCAGTCAACCTGCTGTAGGACTCTGCTCTATGGAAAGATGGCAATTAACACTAGAAGGCAGGAGCCTTTAAAACCAGTCATTCAGAAAACTCTGCTGACCACTGTTTTACCGAGTTTCAGATATAAACCAAAACCAATAGGGGTTGTGTATCCCGGTAAACATATGAAATCCTTTTTGTCTTTCCAGTTGAACTCTCACAGTTATTCACAGGCAGAGAACAAAGAGTATGGAGAACACCCAGCTTGTCATTGGCAACTGAACTCCCGTTGGAGTTCATAGCAAGGGACGCTCACAACTGCTGTTGCTGTTAGGGTAGTGGGTCTAACACATGGAGGCTTCTTCAGTAGAAACTAAATAAAGTTATCGATCTACATATTTAAATACCAACTCTGCGGAAGTGAGTTAAAGAATAAATGAGAAACCCACCTCTCAAAATCTGCATCTTTAAGCAAGAAATAACCCTACACATGACAGACCATCTGCTAAACTTGCAGTGATGGTCATCTTGCTATTTCACTGATGCCCAAATAACTACAAGTCAAACTATTGTATACAACATAAGTATACATAATATAAACACATATAATTGAAACTGCATTTTGATCAATCCTCTAGCTTTTTTTCTTACTTGTAATTTTCCAATGTATACAGAAATCATTCCACCTAACGGAATTTAAAAGCTTAAAAAAGCTGGTAGAGTTTAAGGAGTAAGCAAGGTACAGCTCATTGCTGTTCACAACCAGACACCTATTACATCACATCAGAAAACAAGCAACTGGAATGCTGAGTCATAGCTGGTTTAAAATTTGCATGAAGTACACACAATGATTTTCAGTGTGATTTTTCATAGCTATCAAGGGCAGTACGTGGCCTTGGCACCATTGATCTTTATTTGGGAAGGGAGATTAGTAAGGAGATGGTATTAGAATCTGTGCCTGAGTGAAGTGAAACAGTTGTAGCGTGTGGGCAGATAAAAGTTTTTTTGTTTAAACTACAGAGATTACAACACACATTCATCTTTCAGATGGTGAAAGGTAACAAGAAAATACCAGTGCTCCTTTTTTAGTGTTAATCAAATGAGATCCAAGGAGATACATCTATTCTGTTCGGATAATAGTGGTCCTACTCCCTGAGCCATAATTTAAAATACTAATAATAGCAGCACAGCATTTCAGGCTCTCCCAATCATCAGCCTACTTGCACATCATACCATTTACATATGAACGCCTTGCCTTCACTGCTTATTGAGCTTGTCAGACCCTCTCACAGCAGAAATCACTTTCTATCTGGGGCTTGTACACAGACCAGACGTGGTTGTGACCTGATCTGGGTTGCAATCCCAAAGCATTGATAATATAAAGGAATAAAAATTGTCTGTGACACTCAGGAAGTTGTTCATGATTGTCATCCATCACTGGCCTGCTTAGATTTGATATACACAATGAGCTCTTTTCATTTAGGGTGAATGAAGAAGCAATAAATTACATTTCCTGTGGGAGGAGATGAAACAATTTTAACCACTGCCCCAAGCCCAAGTCAGCATGGAAAGTCTCAGGAGGGTTTGTCAAGCTGAGAAAGCACTAATGCAAATGCAGAAGTCAGAGCACTGGTTGGGTCCAATGGGTGCGTGATACAGCTCAGTGAAGAAAGCTATGAGAGCACCTGAGCAAGTGAAGAAGCAAAGAGGCAGAGTTTCTAAATTTGGGCACACTATTTCTCTTAAATCAGAACTGGATAGCTATGTAAGGAAGCTTTCCCGTCTTCTTCATTTCTAATATACACAGGAAAGCAAGAGAATGAGTACTTTATAAAGCAACACCTGACATCTCAGCAGTTTCACAACCTAATGGGAACAGTCTTGCCAACTGCTCAAGCAACAGTGATACATAGCAAAGTAATTTATCAAGATCCCATTCTTGCATGAAAAGAGGAAAGAAATGGGGTGCAAATCTGAGAGAAAACAGCTGAACAAATTTATTTCCTTAAAGAGTACAGAGTTCCCCCTCAATGATAATGATGTGAAGGAAAATAGAGAATGGTCTATACGCCAAATTATGTTTGCCTTCTCTGGCTGCAAAAGGAGAAGCGCCTGAACGTTGGACATCTTTGTCTTAGTCTAAGGAGAAAAAAAAAAAAAGAAGGAAAAAAGTTTTACCTGTGTGGTGTTGGTTCTACATGGCTTCTTCATTACTAAGAGGATGAGTAAACTCCATATCCCAGTAGCAGGGATAAACTAGACTTCTTTAAAAGCCCTAGCGCAACACACCCAGGTAGTGACATTTTGTGAAGCCAACACAGGGAAGCTGGGACTGGCCATTCCAAATATCAAGCCAAACACCTTTATGGCCTTCAGCAGTCCAGACACTGCTGTGCGGACTTGCACAGCTGAGCTCTCTCTCCATACAGTCCTGCTTGTGCCATCACAGCCTGCCAGCATCTGTAAGCAGAGGAATCAATCTTCAGAAAGTCTAGATAAGCAAAGTAGAGTCTAAAGCTACTAAGTGACAAGAGAGGATTTACCAAACCTGAAGTGTCTAAGTACAGAAAGGTTCTAAAAAATAGCCTGAATGAGGAGATATAAGAAGGCCAATATCACCATTTCAATACAGCCCTGCTGAAGTTGCTGAGAATCTTCCACTAGCGTTACTGGGTGTTTCATGCTAGGTTCAAGTACAACCACAGAGTTCACAGAATCACAGAAACTGTAAGTTTGGAAAAGACCTATTAGAT
>NW_010236735.1:0-36682 GCF_000690775.1 Eurypyga helias
GGAGTTAAACCACAACACCATGCTAGCTGGTTTGCAGGCTGAGCCCTGTAACATTAGCACTCCGTTATCATTGCTGTCACCAGCTTTGGTGAAGTTGTGAATCGAGCTCTTACTAATAAACATTAATTTAGAGCCTTCAGCATGCTCATTGTTTTACTTGTTTACTATTGATTATAGTTTGTGATCAGTAGAGTTGGAACTAGAATCAGTGATGCTGACTCACCACATTTTTTGCATTTGGTTTCATGGATATAGTCCCATAGATTTCTTCTCCTCGTCTCACAGTTAAATAGTCCTCTAAGTAGAAGACAGTTTGCTTCCAGTGAGTATAGGGTGCATCAGGTGCTAAAAAACATATATGGGTATTATTTATAGAAAACTCCTCTTTGCTTTACTAATCAAATTATGACTTGGGAACAACTGAAAAAAAGCTTTTCTTCTCATAGAACACTTTACCTTGTGTACTGTATTAGCAAACATGCTTTACAACAACACAGTTCTGTAGACTGTTAGTGGGTTGTCCTCTAATTTTTACTGGAATATGTCAGATGTCAACCACACCCAGCAAGAAGGATTCCGCAAAGGGGGTTACTGGGCATGACAGGCACTTTTTTGATGATTTCTTTTCAACACGCACACATTCGAATTGGGGAAATGTTTACCAGCTTTGAAAGTCTAAATTAGTTCAAAAAACAATTACACAAAACCATGAAAGAAAGATTCATCAAAAAATGTTAATCACAATGACACAGATGAAACATTTGACTCATGATCCTGGAGCAGATTTTAGAGTTTCCAGGGGGATACAGCTGGGGAAAAGGCACTTGCACCTTTACCTATTTTTGGACTTTTGAAAGGCATTTGCTATGGTCAACTTGCCAGAGATGAGACACTGGTCTAAATTAATTTCTAGCCTTGCTTAGCAGAATCACTTTGATAACCTTCTGCTACTTCAGGTTTTTATTTTACTTAGTTGTTTTTATTTCTGATTTAAATTCAAATATTTAAGCAGTGTGTAATGAACTTGCATTGGTTACTCCTTGTTCCTAGCATTCTTGCAGTTAATCGCATCTAGGTATGTAAGAATAGCTGTACAAGTTCAGAGGCTTCCTGACCTGGCAAAAAAAGCCTCTGATAAATTTGTTTCTCTTCCATCTGTTTCTCCAATCACTTTTTTTATGCAGACATGGCCCCACTTTTTTATGATAGGTAGAAAATACCTTGTACATACATATGCAAGTTGAGGTGGGCCTGCAAAAAGCTCTCTGTAAAAAAACACTATGCCAAACTTCGTATCTGCCCTAGATTTTTGTCCAAATGTAGCCTCTTCTCCCTAATACTATTTACCCTCTTTCCTTCCTCAAGTTCTCAGTTCCTATGTGCCAAGGGAAGCCAAGCGCAGCTGTGGTGGCCTTGCAGAACATTTTCTGTTTAAGTGCCTGAGTGAGTGCTCTTTATTCCATACACCCAAGAGGCAAGAAGAGTCAAGGAAGTTCTTATCCCAGCCACCTTTTGCTATACTGATACTGGAGCAAGCCTGTGTTTACTCTGCAGACAAACAACTCATTGCAATAACGTAACGGGTCTTTTTTCTTGCCACTTTTGATGCCTTTTCACTGGGATGTCTGAGTCAAGCAAAGCATGGCTGGGTTTGAGGCCCAGATTTGCTGACGGGACACATTTGACTGGAAAACATTAATCAAATATCCTAATCTATTCAACGGATGTTTCTTAAAACACGTATGTTCCTATACACACATAAGTCAGAAACACACTCTATTATTTCTTTGCAGATGAAGCCACATTCCCAATGACATAAAAGACCTTTCATGTAGTTATGGCAATATATGTAGACCTCCTTTACTAACGTGGGTTTTGATTAACATCATAACACATTAACTACCTCCTTTGTTCAATGCTATTTTTAAAAGAAAACTGGAGGTTTGACTACATTACCTTTTAGAAAAGGTTAATGGGCTGCCTTCTGCTGACATAATCAGCCTTCTTGTGGAAAACAAAAATGCCTAAAACCTGAAGTGTCTTCCACCTTAGATAATTTTGTTCAGCATGACCTCAGGAATGTTAGCACTTCAGGATACCACTGCAGTGCCTCAGATTGTTCATGTCTCCCTAGCTACACTCTGTTTCCCAGCACATACTGGTGCCCATCATGGAGTGGGAAATACTGTAGTACAACACATTTATAGAATGACCAGGGAAACATAGTTACTGAAAAAAACAAAAGAATATGAGGTATCAAATATCATCATCCATACGGTTATACTTCTAGAATCAAATATAATTAAGTATTTTAACAAAAAGTTCTTTGAGCTTTGAATCTCAAGTAAAGGGTTGAGAGCTCCTCTCAACCCCCTCCTCAAAGGAGGAAAAAAGAGATTTCTAATTATATTTAACTTACATAACTTCCCATTTAAACCTGTTCGAGTTGTGTAATGGTGCTAACTGCAACCAGCAACAACTCTAATTTGTTGTTCTTGCCATGAAAGCAGTCATGAGGTTTGTACATTTTTTGCAACACCGGCTGCTTTATTCACTCTGGTACACAATGCCTTATAGGAATGGATTTATTCCTTTAAATATCTGCTCACTGAGGGAAGTTACAGTTTCACATTTGGGTAGATAGAGCGGGTTTACATAAGCCATGTGTGTGGTTATATCTTGGAAAAAACCCAATGGTTTTGTTCTAAACTCTGAGACAAGCAAGAGCTTTTTTCGAGTTTCGGATGTGGGGGCAACTAGGATGCATAGCTACTCCCTCTCCTTGAGCTGACAACTGCCTGTCTAATCTGATAAACTTGACAGGTATATTAGATCTAAGTGGCAATGGGCATAAACACCTGGGTCATAATTCCCGCTGAGCTCTAAGTTTGTTAGCCATTGTGAAATCCTGCCTGTTTTTGCAGAATTCCTACAAGAAGTTGTCCTTTCTCCACCCTGCTCACCTCCCCCAAAGTGACAATAATTTTTATCACTGAAATTCAAACCTGGTGGTACGCTAAACCTTCATGCACCATCTGACCAGTAGCATTGATATACTGATAGCAATAGAAATGAAATGAAATAAAGATTACCTGTAGAAAATCCCATCTTCTTGTGGCACTTCGTAAACTCGATATTAAAATAGGTGACCAAGGCATGAATGTAATCATTACGCTGAATTTGGAGGCAGAATGCAGAAGTAAATTCCAATTCTTCAGTCTTCACTGTGTAAATATCTACTTCCTGTTTTGAGGAGAAAGAAAAAGACATTTACGTGCAGATGTCAGTGTCTCTAAGGTAAGAGTTAAGTGATGTACTTAAGCATTTTATCTAATGATCAGCAACAAAGACAACTGGCAGCCCTTTAACACTGTAATAAATCAATGGTACATTTGAATATATCATATCATCAGCAAATGATAGAGTTATCTAAATTGACAGAGTGTGGTGAGAGTGTGTGTCCTTGAGAATGGCAGGGAGCTGGGGAAAATCAAGGTAAAATGTGCTTTGACAAATATAGGTGCAATGGATGATGAAATGGAGATACAGGTTCAAATTCTAAGACCTTTCATCATCAGGGACTATCAGCATGAGGGAAGATGGCAGAGTTGAGTTTTTAATAAAAATAAACTTCTGATTTGTTTGAGCATCTCTGGAAGGCAATGTGCTTTGTGTGAATCAGTCAAAACATTTGAGACATGACAGGGCCCTGCTTTTTGCTGATAATGCTTCTAGTCCTGTGTCAGATAAATAATTCCAAATAGTAAGCACAGGGATCTTATTCTTGCACTAGTCAGAGGCAAATAATATAAATCATAATATGGCTTGATTGAAGTAGTTGGGAGCAGTGATGTAGTCTCCAACATTTCTTATTGCCATCAGTATTTAAATCTCACTGTTCAAGGCTTAAACTGAGGTTGTTTTAGATGGATCAGATTTTCCCAGCTAGTTATTGCTTTCATCTGGGTTGTTTCCAAAACTCGTAGTCATGACAGGGAAGATGCTAAGTCTGAAGTACTATTAATTGTATTTTAATGCTATGGGAAATGTTTCCAATCAGTGCACTTTCTTTCCTCTTAAGTGTCACTCTCCTTACTGTGCTTGTCAGGGCATATTTGGCAATGTTAGAAACATAAAAAAACGCCCCAACCAACCAAAAAACCAACCCAACAAACAAACAAAAAAACCCAAACAAAAAACCCAAAGCAAACAAATAAAAAGCCTCTCAGCTTAAGCCTTGAACAGTGAGATTTAAATACTGATGGCAATAAGAAATGTTGGAGGCTACATCACTGCTCCCAACTACTGCAATCAAGCCATATTATGATTTACATGATTTGCCTCTGACTAGTGCAAGAGTGATCCCTGTGCTCAAACTCTGTGGTTAGTGGGACATGGTCCTGGGGGAAGGAACAGAATAATGTAGATCAAGTCAAATGACGAAATACCAAGATAGGCACAAGGGTACCAAACTGCTGATGCAACCAAAGAGAATCTTACTTGAACTATGGGTGAACTACCCTAAGTAGCATAGTAAAAAACCCGCCCTCGTGCAGGGAAAGCCCCCTACCAACAAAAGTCTCTTCGCCAGAGAACATGCGCAGTGAAAAAAGAGGGTTCTGTGATATTAAATGAAGATGAGGCATTGCAGAACCTACGGGAACAAGGGTGACTAAGTATGGCTGTAAAAATATTGGTAACAGTTACTCAGGATGTATAAAATGCTTACCATGTGTTGGCTGAAGTGCACTAGCTTTGTGGAATTGTCACCTATCACCCCTCTCTGCACAGTCATGAAATAGCATGACAAAAAATATCATATCACTTCAAGACCCAGTATCTCAACTCGGTGTGTTGATCAGCTCTTTGCACACCGGGTGAAGAACACTGAGTTTTAGAACAGCAAGAGCCAGATACCCTCCCAGTGTTTTCTCTCTGTTATTTGGTATTAAGTCAGTGGTAACAACAAAACTGCTCATGCATACAGAGAAATAGAAACTTTGTAGGTAGAAATCCAGATTTCCTCTACCATACCAACATAAACCAGGAATTGTATCCCTGACCTCACCAGCATTATTTCAGACTCACAGTGCAAAAAATGGAGAGCACAATCTAGAATGTCCATTAAAGGGCTCTTCCAGCCTCTTTCAGGGCACAATAGAGGGGTCTCTCGGCAATTGCTTTCTACAAGAGAATTCTGCGAAGGTAGACATCAAATGATGCAGCCATATTTCAGTTACTGAGGTCTTTGCACGGACCACATATTGTGTGTTTCTAAGACTTTGATAAAAGCAAGCTACAGTTTTGGCCTGGCTGATGAGCAATATTGCTCAAGAATAATGTAACCATCATGGAAATTATTCTACTACACTGATATGTCACCCTGAGTCACTAGTGCTTATAGCTGACCCATGCTTATAAAGGGTCATTTAAAGCTGGGATAGCCTTAAAATGCGTTTGGGTTGTGTTTTTGTGTTGGGTTTTTTTTCTGGAAAGAAGACAAAAAGAAAAAAGGCATACTAGGAATAACAATGTCTAAAGTCTCCTGGGAGATTTCCGTAGCAACTTGCAAAACTTGCTTTGTTAAGCTAGACTGCACTGGTTGGTGATAGCCAGAGATTTCTGTAATTTTTGGGTGTCTTTTTAGTGGTTACACTGTGGGGAAATTGTGAATTAAATCTGATGATGAGGCACATAAAAGAGATCTGGTTCCCTCTCTCTGAGCTGTGTTTGCTCTGCAGGGTAAAGTGGATCAAAAGCAGTAGGAAATATTTTTATTAGAGAAGTTAGTGGAAATGTCTCAGAAGTATTGAACAGATGTGCTGGGCACAATGGTGGTCACTTTTGTGGCCATTTTTTTAATGAAAGAAATGCTATTTTTATTATGCAAGATATGATACAAAATGTAAGTGGTTTGGTTTTTTTTTTTTTTAATTAATAGAATTTTGGAACTGTCCAGATTCTGTTTTGGTTATCTCTTTGAATCATAACCTGGCTACTATATATTCTCATATTAAATGTCACTGCTCATTGAATGTTAATTACAGCTTATTAGCACAGGGGATAAATGCTATCTTTGCATAAAATAAGTGGAAAAGTCACGAGTTACCCAATTTCATTCATATTTCAAAAACAACAACAACAAAACGGGGATATTTAAGTTGGAATCTGATCAAAATACAGCTCTTAATTATATAGAAAAAACACCCAACAGTGTTAAGCGGAGCAACAATAAAAGTGTCAGAATTATCAGCTAAATAAGGAGGTCCTGACCGTGGTTGACGCTGCATGAAAGACCATGAGACATCCCATGCTACATGTCCCTGTGGCAGAGAGACAGATAGAGGTTCAGTGTCCACATTCACTGGATAAAGCATGGGGTTTGAGCTGTTCTGTGGCCCAAATTGCTTTAAGACTGAGCAAATAAAGAAAATATCACGTAGAATCCCAGGGATGATGGCAGTGAGGTTGAGAAGCCGTGTTGCCAGGTGATATGTATTCCTTGTTTGAGTGCTATCACCCTAGCTGAGTCAGGTTTGCCGATGGGAAACATGCTGACTTGCTGCCCGTTTCATCATGCAAATCGTAATTAAGGTTGCTTCTAGAGTGTCACTGCACCTCTTTCCTGATCCCCTTTCAGCCGCTCAGCATGTTCAGCTAGGATTGTGTGAGCATGGAGATAAGATTCACATCTCAGGGAATGTCTGGATTTGGTGGGGTTTTTTGTTTGTTTTTGGATTTTGGGGTTGGAGTTTTTCCTCCCTTCCTCTCCCCATTACACCAGCTGTCTTGGATTGGAAAAAGAGGGAAGTGGTCACCCCAACGTAGGATGTGATGGTGAAGAGAGTGCTAAATCACAGCAGGTAAAAATTGCCAGCTTCAGGAAAAGGATTGATCTGAAGGCTGAGAAGTAAAAGTAATTACTAGGGAAAGGAGAAAGGGCCAAAGCGTCTTTCCTGACAAGCATCGAGAAAATGACCAATGCTGTCAGGTGTACACACATGCATACAGATGTGAGGGGATCACTAAAGCAAAAGCCCCCAAAACACCTTGCTTTTCCAAAAGAAAATGTTGGGGTTTTTTTTGTTGCTGTTTTTTTGTTTGCTTTTTTTAAGAGTGAAGGGAACTAACAGTATTGATGTGGGGAGAGAGGAAGTAACATTAAAATCTGGGTGTTTCAGGGGAGAAGTGAAAGGAAAAATGAAGTATCTGAGATTGTTTTCACTAGATATTGCAGCATATATTGGTTTTTTATTAGCTGAAATAACAGGTAAGCAAGTGTAGCTATGGCTTCTGGAGAGCACAGACCTCAGTCTCCTGCTGGGGTCCCTCTTCTGCCATATTTTCCTCTTTGCACAGAAGGAAATGGCTGAAAATTACCAGTTGTGGTTTGTTTGGGTTTTCTGGGTGGAGGGGCAGGCAATAGATGGAGTTAAGCCTGAGGTTGCTGAAAGGAAAGACTGCAGGGAAAACTGTTGTTATTGTAGTCTCTGGTGCTGACACCAACATGGAGAAGAAGTTTTGGGTCGATTCAAAACTGTGTTTTTCTAATATGCAAAGGGATCGGAGAAGAAAACACTATTGTGTTGCTGAGTTTGAAATAAACTTTTCCATTATTTCAGGCAACGTTACTGAAAGCAGTAGGCCCTCAGAAGAACACTTGTACCCTTTTCCTGAGATCAGTTATTGACTTTGGTGGCTTGAAGATGTTTTAGTCCCACTACCCTCCCTGCCTGATTTGTTTTAGAATTTAAACAGAGGACTCCTACTTCCCAGGAAAAATTCTATGCCCCTGGGATATATTTAATTGCACATTCAAAGGGGAATTGCTTCCACAGCAGAGATGCTGTATTCCTGCATGCACCACTCCCAGTGCACCTGTGCCTTAGTTGCTAGAGTTTCTTGAAGGGTTCAAGACTTGGGTCACATCCAATTCCTGAAGAGTACAAAAGAGGAAATTTTACTCAGGTCTCCAGCATTCTAGATAAGTGTCATGGTTACATAGCATGCAGGGGCTGATGTCTTGTTTAGCTGATTCTGTAGGGCGATTCAGAGCATCTAAATTGGGAACTGAGACAACTGCAGAAGCACAGGGCTCTGACTGGTCTGTTAGAAATGACTAGCATACAGGGAACCCAGATTTATCTGGTAGGCACCCTAAGTTAGCCGGTTTTGGGTTGAATACACCCATAAAAATCCTGCTGTGAATGTAAGATGAATATGCTGTGCCAACTTGAAATGCTATAATAAAACATTTGAATAATTAAATGTTATTGCTTTGTTTATTCTCAAATGTTTTCTTAGGCTAATATTATGCTCTTAACAAATATTTTCAGGATCAAAGAAATGCACTTTATATTAAAAAAACATGTAAAAAGTAAATTAAATTAAATAAAGAAATGCAGCCTCAGTTTTTCCTGCTTCCACATTCCTAGCTGAAGACAACTGTCCCTCCTTCCTGCCTATCATTGCCAATTTTCTCTTCTTTGTAGCGACCAGTTTGTGTGATTAGGGACAGATTCTGGAATGGAGAGTAGTTTCTGCTTCTGTAGTTATTACCTACTCTGTTCCCAAGATACCGTTACACGGTAAAGCACCATTCGGTGTATGGACAAAAGATGTCTGGCCATGCAGAATTAAATATAAAACCTGAATAGGAACAGTTTGAAAAATCTTGTCTGTCTTCTTAAACCCAGTTACTTTCAAAAACTCTCTAAAGGAAGCTTTAATTTTGTACTTTATGTAAGGGCAGGCAGGTTTTACAACTTTTTATTCCAGAGAAGCCAACCCATTTGCCACCTGATCTTTCCCTCTCCAGACATATTTTATACAGTCTATATGGCTGTTTATTTTGTGTGTTGCAATTTTAAATCTGCAGTTTTAAATCTCAGGCTGTTTTCAGACACAACCATCTTGTGCTCCCCTCAGTGCAGATGGACCGTTCATGCATACGTACTCACACAGATTTTCTACTTCTGTTCCTTTTTGCTGCTTTCAATAAAGGTTCTGCAGACTTAAGGTATTTTTTTCATTTTTGCATGTGGGACTACTTAATGCTGTATTTGTTACTGGCAAAAAAGTGAAAGGGAAAAATTAGAACTGAGTTTTTGGGATAAGTGAGCACACTTTGGGATTCACGGACCTGGTCTTACCACTGCTGTTCAGGTGGACAGCCTTATGCGTGACACCAGTCTCACACGAGGAGGATTCCTTCACATGGAAGGAATTTTAGAGCTTTCATGTGTTCCTGCAGGCTATGGATTCTTAACCTGATCTTGTGAACAAGTAGTGTCTTGTATGCAGAACAGGGTACAAGCTAACCTCTGGCTGCAGATGTTGGTGCTGGGAGAGCACAGTGACATTCAGATAAGGCTAAGAATTAGGAAGTTATACAGTAAATTAGGTTCCAGTTCTGATCTCATGCTCTGGAATAAATAAGAGTTATTTCATCAGAGCTGAACAATTCAAAAACTTATGCTTTAGTCTTTTTCACTGAAACAGAATGAGTTTACCTCTTCTTCTCAGCAGCATTCCATCAGTAATTTCCAACCTCTATTTTCAAGAAGGTAGGGCAATTAAAATTTGTATCTAGATACACCATGTGTCTATTTATACAGTATTTGCGCATGTATCATTCGTAAGAGTCTTAAGTTACGCTTAGCAGTAGCCAGATGAGTAGAGAGTCACAAAAAGCATCCTGCTTTCTGGTATTCCATAAGTGATCAAGGTATCAATGTTCATGTTTATTAGCTCAGGTGATGATACTGGGCATGTGCAACATACTAATACTAATTTAAAACTGCACAATTTTCCTCCTTAGTGTGATAGCATTCTGTGATGATGGCTTCACCTAGCTAGTTAGAAGCATACAAAGATCATAGTAAAACATAAGAAGCAGGTCTCCAAAGAATCCTACAGTTAGGTGTAAACATTCATAATTAGGTATATTTGGAATTACCAAACCTTTATTAAACAGGCATTGGTCACCACTTGCTTTGGATCTACTATGTCCACCAAAGGCTCCTTCATGGCAACATCCCTAATACAGGTCATGTCAAAGCCGTACACATTCTCCCACCCTGTCAATGCAAATGGATGTGTCAAAGATTATTATTAGCAATAATAATAAAAATATTCTTTGTTTCTCAAAGCATCTTTCATTTGAAAGAATTTCTACCATCTCCTAACTCTCAGCTTTGCACTTTAGCTCTTTGCTCTCTGCCCCAGTTGTCTATGTCACCATTGCTATTTTACAGATAAAGCAGTTGTGGCAAAATAACCCCTTGATGTACATATTTGAACAAGTGGCCCTTGTTTTTTGGTGTCCCCAAAACTGTGTTATATGAGATTTGACAATGATTTTCATGGTTTCAGACATTTAAGTGTTGCCCCAAATCAAATAGTATGTCAGATTGAGACTTGGGAATAGCTGCTAATATTATTCTACCCTTTCCTATCCATTCTAGTTAATATTTCATTTTTTTATAAGTTGTTATTCAATCAGCAGTTTGCATGCTCTTTTAATTATTCAAGTAGTCTTAGTTTCAGCAACTAAATTAATGACAGGAGTAGAATTACAGGTGTGTTTCAATATTTGTGGCATTTGAGCTTTAATCTGCATGTACATCATGACAAAAAAGAAAAATATCCACTCTAAAAGATTTAAAAGCCATGCTGGTCCTCTATATTTGAACTGTTCTTCTGATTGTTCCAGTAAACGCTTCTTATCTTGCTGAGAGTTTTCTATAAATTTTTTTTCCCTTGAAAAAAATGAAAACATTGAAACATTGAAAAGTACACTGGCTTTGCTTTTAAGATTTCTTAACAAAATGAAAACAAAAACCTCCAAAAAAGTGAAATATTATGATTTTAAAAGAATTATATGAGTCGAGGTCCATTCAGTGCTTCATCTGAAAGTCTAAACTGAATACTGTTGAGTGCTTTAAAAATTGTTTGAACACAAGCAAGGTAAACTGATGAACAGCAACAGTGAGCATGTTTTAAATGTCTTGTTTTTTTTCAGAGCATAGCATTCGATCTACTGGTGTTTCCAGCGGACTACAATTGAAAATGTACTACGAGGAAAAAATCTGCATATTTCTAAATTGGAACAAATCCGGTCATGAACAGTTCTTACGTTATCTCTTCAGTAGGCTGTGAGTTTCTCAATATTTCAGGGGAGCTAGTGATCAAAACTATAGTTTCATGCACCAGGAGCGTGTGGGAACTTCGGATTACATTTATAGAAGCCATACGTTTTTACATGGTTACTCAGAACATATTGACTAGGAAATCCTGAAGGAACAATTTATGAACAGAGTTGTTGGAGCCTCAATCCCTGGATGTACTTCAGCCGACATGGGATGCCTCTGAAATATATGCACAGTCTGTATTAAACAGAGATGTGTCGCCGGAGCTAAAACATATAATTTTATGTTTTACGTTTTGCAGGAAATCAGAGTAATTGACTATAATAGTACTCTGTGGCATTAGTAAAGTTTCAGAAATCAGATGTTTTCAGAAACTTCATATTGCATTATTTCTTATTCAGTACGATGGTTCTTGAGTGTCCTTTGAGATGTTCAGTCCTGCATCTCATATGGAGGCCAGAATCTACCAGCTTAAGAAAAAAAAGATGAAAAATTGGAATGTAAGGAGACACCAGCAAGGTTTTATAAACTGAAAAGAGTGAGAAGATGGTAGTGCAGAAAGGTAGTGAGATAGAAATAACTGAAGAAGACACAGAGGTATGGAAAGTGAGGGGAGAAAGGAAATCAGAACTGAAATAAGAAAAGAGAGTTTCATAAAGGAAAACATTTCAGAAGAAAAAAAGAGCTCAAAACATTTTTTTTTAAATGATGAAGAAATAAATGAGTTGAAACCTGATGTACTGTGTGTGAGAAAAGAAAAAAGGTCAAGGCCTAGACGTTAAGGGGTTCAAAAGCTGGGTGAAAGAAGGCATAAAAGATATTTTTAGGCCAAAATGGCTTTGATTCCTTTACAGAATGGACGCCTTATATACCCTTTTGAGTCTCGAAATTTTGTAAGGGATTTAGCTGTCAAGGTCATCACATAACTGAGGAGAAAAATAATTGTCCCAGGCAGATATACAGAATTCTGACTGCCCAACTGCACTGGGCTTGCTTTTGATCCAAAACGGTAGTTTTGACCCATTGGCAGTTGTGTCTGTCAGAACTGAAACTGATAACAGAAACACCAAACTTTCTTTTCTGAAAGGTAAGGAATGAGGAGTTAGGCACCTTCATTTAAAGGCTGACTGAAGGCACTAATTTTACCCAAGCTTTTTCATGTATCCTTAATTAATAAACCTGATGGAATTTTGTGATTTTCTGTCCCCTAATGGAAAAAGCCTTTAAGTGAAATTGACCAGCTCTGAAAAACAAAAGTCAAAAAAGAAAAGAAAAGTGAAATAATGTACAACTTACTCATTTCATCAAAACTATTATGACCACATAAATGCAAACTTGGATGACCTGGGGGACAACAAGTTGATTGTGAACCAGGAATATGACCTTGTGGTGATGAACCTGAACCACATGCTAAGATAAGGAGTGTCCACGAAGACTGGGTTTTCTTAGCCTGGGGCAGCAAAGGCTAATAGTGGGTTCTAATTGCTATCTGCTGCTACAAAAACAAAGAAGTGAGATACCTTTCAGGTGAAAAGGGACAGTGAAGGCAGTTTCATCAAGGGAAATTCTTAGTGGATACTCAGCAACATGCTTACTTCTGAGGGTGCTTCAGCATTTAAACAAGTGCCCAGAAAAGCTATCGAAACCCATCTCTCTCTGACTGACCCACTGTAACTGTGAAATCTGGTCTGCTTTTAGCAGGAGACTGCACTAGGTGACCTGTACGGCACCAGTTAGTCAATGAAAATTCAAGGGAAAAAAACCAACCAAAAAAGAATTTAAATGTAAAGGAAAAGTAAATTTTATGATTCCATGAAGTAAAAAAAGTTTAGAACCTTTTTTCACATCAAAATAAAATGGAAATTTCTGATCCTTATTTTTAAGTTAAAAATTCTTACATAAACTGTTTTAAAAAGTTAAAAAAGCATTACATGTTTTTTTCTTCTTAACAAGCTTATTAGTGAGATATCATTTTTTTAGGTTTATTTCTTAACATTGACAATTAATTTCCATCTTATTAATTTTTCTGTTCCTGTTATTTTAAAACCAAAACCCAACACCTAGATGGCAAGAATGTATTACCAATTTTGATGGCAGTTATGTGGGATGATGTATTTATCAAAACAACAACAAAACTAAATATCCTAAAACCCACATTTTAAAATAGAGACAGAGGTATCAATATAACTCAGAGCAAGGTCTGCATCAATTTATTCATGCATCTGTCTTTGCGCTCCCTTTGTGTCCTTTAAATGACTGCAACATTCCTGAATTTCTCACCAGACTAGAGTTTTTGCCAGTGTTCATGTTTATATTGAAATTCTGACCTGCTCAACGTAATTTCTTGGCTTTTGCAAAACTTTGCCAGCAAAGAGATTACAGTGGGCCACTATAAATCAAATATCTTAGGGAAATAACCATAAAAAAGGGTTACATTAGGTGTTTACTCACAGTGAATTTTGAAGTCCTTGTACTGTCTGTCTTCAATTGCTACCACGTACAAAGCAGCTCGGTCTGGAAACATTAGCCCTCCAGGTTTCTGTTGATGAATTGTGGGGAAATGGATCTCGTAATCTATTCACCTGACAAAGACATCACATTTTGAACTGCACATACAAAAACCAGACAAGCACCCCTTGCATGCCTTTATTGTTTTCCTTCAGATTGTCACATCAGCTCTAATCTCAGCAACTCTCGCAGCCTGTGGCAACATCATTAGATAATGTCTATATGAATTGCACCAGCAACAATCAAAAGCAAAGCTTTCACTGAGACTCCCTTTGTTAATCTTTTTGTTAAAGCCTAAGAAATGGCACTTCGAGAGGTAACTGTGTCTTGTTGTGGTGACAGTAGGCGAGAGAAGGCTTGCAGTCAGAAAATAAAAGACGATTGCTCCAGTAAGGAGTATGACATGCAGAGCACCTACCAGCCACTTGTCTCGTGCGAAGATGACTGTGTTTAACATTGATTCATAGAACAGACAGTAACCCATCCACTCGCTGATGATGATGTCTACTTTATCCACAGGTAGTTCAACTTCTTCCACTTTACCTTTAAATATTGTGATTACTGAAAAAAGAATTCAGAGAAATATGTCCCACGTAATAAAACACCTGACTAAGTTCCTTAGTGGTGAATGTCAGGCTGACCCTTGCGATATGATTCTCAAATGACTGTAGGTAAGGGGTGACTCCAGCAGACTCAATGGATTTTACACTATTTTAAAACTACTTGCAGTAAGTATAATAAACAGAGTTTTTAGTGTCAGTATAGAAGGAGAAATAAAAAAAACAACACCCAAACCAAAACCCACACCAAATGAACCCCATCTATATAAAACAACAGAAAAAAAAGGCCTTACCTGGTTACCTGCATGATCTCATTTTACAGGCCCTTTGGAATTTGGAAGATTTCTAGATCAATGACCAAGGAATGCAAAGAATCCACCTAGAATCCTTTAAACATCCCTCTAGGGTTACACACGCTTGATTTCATCACAGAGATTTATAGAACTATGATCTAATTCTCATCGGCTTTTCCAACATATTGCTGACTTCACAGTGAGTAAATCAGAATCACAGAATGGTTTGGATTGGAAAGGACCTTAAAGATCATCCAGTTCCAACCCCCCTGCCATGGACAGGGACACCTTCCACTAGACCAGGTTGCATAATTTCTTCCATGAATTCTGGGGAGCCGAATCAACTGAGAAAGTCAGATCTAGCCTGACAGTACACAAAAAGTAAGGTTGTGCAAGCATGATTATCTCATGAAAATGATTTTTCATTCCTTTCTGCTTCATGGTTAAATCTTTTATAACATACTGGCATTCTCATGCTGAATCTTCTGTCTGGTTTATCCTTGCATAACTTTCCACAGTTATCTAAAGTGATTGCTGGAAAACATTGCTGTCAAGTATTTTGTCACTAAATTAGTTGCAAGGAAATGAAAAAGGTTGGTGGACCTTTGAATACCAGAATCCTCAGAGATACATTAGAACACAGTGCATTAAATTACTGGCAATACTGTATGCTACTTACAGGAGACTGGGAATGCACTGCAAAAGCAAATCAACAAGCAATTAATAGAACTGATTGATGCTAGAAAGGATATTTTGCTTAAAGGAAAATTCAGTATTGGTCCATGTTCAGTTCAGTTGTAAGAAATAATTTTGGTTTAGAATCACTACACAATTCACCAATCATTCTTGCTTGCCTTTTTTTTTTTTTTTTACATATTTCCTACTTACAAATGTAATCCAAATTCTTTAGACAAATAATTTGCAGCTTGTGGTTGTCTGCTATTTATATTGTTTGTTGCAGTGGGTAAAGTCTCATGGTTCTGGATTCTTCCTTGACAAGGAACTGATGCACTTGAAATTCAGGAATAAAGTGAGTAGGGAATATTTTACTTTCCATTACTAATATACAAGATTACTGTATTACTCAATAAGTGGCAATTTTTAGTGATGGCAAGTTTTATTGATGAAAGTGGTCAACATTCAGTTTGAGGAAGATGAAGGTACTTCCATTTAGCTAGAAGTAGGTTAGCTGTTTAAGAGTGGAAGTGTGGGTTCAGTGATTTTTAGAACTCAGCCCATGGAAACGCAGTTATTGTCTTCCCAAAATACACGTGCTGCTAGTATTACTCTAACAAAATGTGGCTACTTTATTTACATAGCAAACATTTGATCCAGACTGGCCCCCTAAGAAGCTGGGAACACTCTGATTCAGACTGGTTAACACATAGTATCAGCTGGTTAGAGCAACCTGATTGGAAAGGAGCAGAGTTCTCTTCTCCTTCCCATCCTTTAAACTTCTTCCTTTCATAGTTAGTAGGTCAATAGTTCATCTGCTGTTATACTGAGGACTCTTCATATTTATAAGCTACAGCCATCAGTTCTCTTTAGTTCTCTTTTCTCCCAACAACTTTCACTGCCACAATTCTTTTGAAGTGAGTTTTGGCGCTGACAGCTGCCAGAATGACACACCTGCAGACTCTGAAGCCCTCTGTACCTAGAACAGTCACAGTGTAAGCAGCAGCACAAGTTCCTCTCACCTCCCTTCGCTTTGATGAAACACCTTCATAAGGCGTCAGGTGGGAACAGACTGTGCTGTCCTCAGCTCTAGTGTATCTGCTCTGGAAATAATGAGGTTCTCTTGCTTCAGCCCTTTTTGCTGACTCTGCATTTCTCTAAACAATTAGGGGGGAAAAAAAGAAATTTTCCATGAGCAACAAGACACTTTGGATCAGTACTTGGTTGTGTTAAAAGTGAATGTGGGTCAGTGTAAAGCATGTAAGTGTAAATGTTAGTTCAGTTGTGTAATTTGTTTGTACTGGCGATCAAACTGCAGTTGGACAGAGTGCTGAACCTGTCCAGGCAAGTCTCCTGCCAAAGGAAGGGGCTTCTGCTTCCTCCTCCACAGGTTTTCCAAGGACGTGCTCCTTGGAGAAAAAGGAGGAAAGAGAGATAAATACCTTCTGCAACCTCTGGAGCACACTGGAACTTTCTTATTTATTCTGACAATGGTCCATTCACACACAATTCCGCTTGCTGGAAATCCAAAACGTGAACTGATTTATGGTGTGCTGTTTGGGGAAAGGCCATTCTGGGAATATGCAGGCTCTACACAAAGATGCAGGATAACCAAGCTGAGGTCAAGACCTCACTGTTCTTAATGCTTTATGTCTACTGTGAAGCAGCGTATTTTCCTTTGCTTCCTTCTTTTTCTGACCCATAAGTTACATACACAGGCTGGCCTCTTACATCCCGCGTCACAGCTGTTTCTTTCACACCACGCCACTTGAATACACATGCTGTGCAATAAATTCTCCTCTCAAACAGCTCCGTGTTAGTCAGAAGCTGCCAGTCACAGCAATAAAAATTAGAGCAGATCTAAACGAGAACAGAAATCTATTCCTGCGCATGTGCTAGCGTAGTACCCGTGCAGACACAGCTAAAAGCGGGGCAAACGATGCAGTCTAGCCAGCTACGACCCGTGCTGCCATGCAGAAAAGGCAGGCTCTTCTCAAAGGGCACTTTTAAACAGAACCGTCTCACAGCCTCAATTTAAAGAAAAGCCAACATGACAACATCCTGACATTTTCAGTTGTCATCCAGCAATGTTTTTATTAAATGAAGGACTTCTTCAGTTTCTCATACTGCCCCTGTGACACAGCTCAGACAGATCACTACCTGTCCAACGGGACATTTCATGCCATCTAACGTCAATGTGTTAGTGGGGGGACTTGTCTGGGAGGCACATTCGCTGCTCAGGGTCTGGCTGGGCATCGGTTGGCTGGTGGTGAGTCACTGTATCACTTTTTTCACCCTTTTTCCTTTTTATCATTGCATATTATTAGCAGCATTATTTATAGTACTATTTTCATTAAGTATTATCATTAGCATTAGTATTATTATCATTATTTTACTTCATTTATTTTCAATTATTAAACTGCTCTTATCTCAATCCATGAGTTCTCTCATCTTTTTCCTTTGACTCGCCCCCATCCCGGAGGTGAGCAAGTGGCTGTGTGGTGCTTAGTTGTTGACTACAGATAAACCATGACACACTGTTATTCTGAGAACTGTGTTTTCATTTGTGTGAGTGTGTCTTTCAGTATCGATTGGGTTTTTTTTGTTAATTTAAAGTTGGGAGTCAGGAGAAACTCCGTGAAAAATTTGTATGGATATGCAATACTTTTGCTTTGAACCTTATTTCAGTTTGAATGCGTGTGTGTGTGTTGATTGTATTTCACAGATAACGCGGAATTCAAATGGCAGAATTAATTTGAAAAGTTCAGCTTTAATATGGGGCCTTCTGTCCGCTTTGCTAAATCAAGCTGCTCACTGCTAAGTCCTATTTGCTTCTGTTGTTTGTGAGCCTAGGAGTAAATGTAAAATAACTTCTCCCACAAGGAACTGTTGTAGTGCCTAGAATGAGGTGCTTTCTTTTGTATTTACCTAAGAAAATTATGCAAAACTACCATTTACATATAAACCACCCAACATAAATTAATCAGAAAAAGTGAAACTTTCTCCCGAAGAAATTATTTTTATATATGCCTTACTGTTGTCCAAGTGGTTGGCCTTGATAATTTTTTCTGAGTAGTCAGATATACTTGAGCATTCAATCTAGGGAAAAAACAAACAAACAAACAAAAAAAGAAAAACAAGAGGAATTATGTGTTAGAGATCTCAAATATATCAATAAACCAAAATCTACTGAATTAGACTCTACAGAGCATGTAACCATTGATAAAGAGTAAATCAAACCTGTGTGGGCAGGATCATGATCAATGATATCTTAATATTCAAACTGCAGTCTGTGTTTGAGTTAAACTGTCTCTTATAGAAAAGATTGTTTTAAGTACTGTTGAAATGTGCGGAAAAAAGGTCCTAACTACAAAGTTACGTAATTTATTAATGATATAATTTAATTTATTCCTGCTTCTTCAGAATATTGACTCCTCCCGCTCAAAAAAATCTGCTGATGGGAATGAATTAGTATGGTGCTATATTTCCTCACGTATTTTAAAGCAAAATTCATTCAAACTTTGTGAATAATGTTAAAATTCAAATTATGCCAATACTGCTCAGTGTCAAGAAGCAATTGCTTTTCTCTGCGAAAAATCTATCATCTTTGGCAATGCATGCTGTCAAAAAAGAATGGGTACATTTTACACATCAGAAATGACTGAAATTATTCTATTTACAAAAACATTCAGATCTGCATGCCTCTTCCTATGACCAGTTCATAGGTCATGAATGGCAAGGCAATTGGCTTTTACTGGGAAAGGAATTATAAAATACCTTCCAGTTTTAGATTTCCCCTCAAATTTTATTAAATTTGAGTTCTAGCATAAAAGGCCATGTTTGCAATGACTTTTGATATCTTTTAGAGAAGTACTGCATTCCATGAATCTCTCTGGGTTTTGTGCCCCTTTAAAATCATGAGGACCAAAGTTGCTGGTAGTCACCGAAGCGGTTCCTAATGTGGCTCTTCCAAATGTGACATAAAACTGCCAATAATATTTTGTAGAATTCTTGTCTCTCTAATTTCCCTCTGGGAATGTCAAATAGAATTATAGTATCTCTAGTGAGGTGTTTTAATATGTCCAGCAAATTCCATTTAACGTCTAAAACCAACTTGTGCTTGACGCCTGTGATGGCACTCACAGACGGCCAGGACAGCGAGTGGAAGGACACACAGATCCCATATTCTTTTTCCATAGCACATGAAACAGATAGACATAATGGCAGTCATAATATCAATCCCTGTGCTCAAGGGAAGATGAATATTAACCCTACTTAGGTTGCCTGTGGATGCAAACGGCTCCTTAAGATGTCTGACTCGATGGCCTAGACATAAGACAAAATTGGCATATAGAAAGGAACATCAGACTGCCAGTTCAGGGAGTCAAAGGAAGAAATGCCTTGGGGAGAACCCCTTCCTTTTTCTCTATTCTGCTGCTTCTTCCATTACTGTAAGCTCTATAGACTATAATGCCCTGTCTATACTTAAAGCCATTATAACATACTCAGTTTTCCTACCTCTGTTCACATCTGTCTGATATTTTCAATTTCGTTGCCCATGCTTTCTACTTGTTTTGGATAATTTTTAAACAAAGCATGAGTATGTATGTGTTTGGAGGTGGCTTTCCTCCAACATTTCTAAAGAAAAAGATGGAAAGAAATAAAAAGTTCTACTTCATGGATAACTGTAAGTTTCCAAAATTCAGCTTCATTCTCAAAGGTAAAATAATACAAAAATAACACTCAAATGTTCGAGGAATGAAGATATATTTCAGAACATAAACTTACTTTAGGGTGGCTAAAGCTGTTTGTCTCTGTTTTGACTTACTCTATACTGTGGTACAATTTTATTTTAAAAAGCAACTCATTTCAGAAAAAAAAAATACTGAATTCTGTAGGTGAAGAAATCAGAAAAAAAAAATCACTGTTGTCAGATTTTTTCCTCCAGTTCCCTTTCAAGTCAGTGATCTGCTCAAATTTGGCCAATTATACAAAGCATTTGGATTTTATGAAAACCGTGTGTTCCAATAAAATATATCTGTACCTCAGTTTACAGTCATAGAATGGTTTGGGTTGGAAGGGACCTTAAAGATCATCCAGTTCCAACCCCCCTGCCATGGGCAGGGACACCTTCCACTAGACCAGGTTGCTCCAAGCCACATCCAGCCTGGCCTTGGACACTTCCAGGGATGGGGCATCCACAGCTTCTCTGGGCAACCTGTTCCAGTGCCTCCCCACCCTCTCCGTGAAGAACTTCCTCCTGATATCCGATCTAAATCTACCCTCTTTCAGTTTAAAACCATTGCGCCTTGTCCTGTCTCTATAGGCCCTGTTAAAAAGTCTTTCTTTGCCTTTCTTATAAGCTCCTTTAATATATTGAAAGGCTGCAGTAAGGTATCCCTGGAGTAAGTAAGGTCCCAGGCTGAACCACCCCAACTGTCTCAGCTTTTCTTCACAGGAGAGGTGTTCCATCCCTCATCATATTCGTGGCCCTTCTCTGGACAAGGTCCAACAGGTCCATGTCCTTCTTTTGTTGGGGGCCCCAGAGCTGGACACAGTACTCCAGGTGGGGTATCACCAGGGTGGTGTATCTCCTTTCTCAACCTGCTGCCAACACTTCTTTTTATGCAGCTTGGGGTATGATTGGCCTTCTGACCAGTAAAGCACACACTGCTGGATCATATCTCATTTTCCATCCACTAGTATCCCCAGTCCTTCTCTGCAGGGCTGCTCTCAATCAATTCATCACCCAGTCTGTACTGACATTGGGGATTGCCCTGATTCAAGTGCAGGACCTTGCATTTGCTGAATTTCATGAGGTTCATACTGGTCCACTTCTCAAGCCTGTCAAGGTCCCTCTGGATGGCATCTTTTCCCTCAAGTATATCAACTACACCACTCAGCTTTGTGTTATCTACAAACTTGCTAAGGGTGAAGTAAATCCCACTACCTATGTCATTAATGAAGATGTTAAATGCTAGTGATCCCAGTAAGGACCCTCGAGGGACCCTTGAGTTTCTTCAACTGTGTGTGTATATTCATCATTACTTTCATTGCACTTTTCAGTCTTCAGTCTAATGCTATGAATGACTCCTCTTTTACTGAGGTCTTTTTCTGAAATAGTTGCCACATTCTACATTTCCTTTTCCCCTGGCCTGTCTCCTCATCACCACCTTTTTATCCAAATCAGCTAACACCTGACATGTGCCTTCATTTTATGTGTCTGTTTAGGTAATTCTTTCCTACACTGTCTCGTTTGTCTGAAAATACCACAGAATTCACATAGTTCTAGTGCAGTGATTGCCTTGAATTTTGTATGACTAAACTCAGCAGGTGAATCTAGGTTTCAAGGGATCATTGAATGCATTTTTCTGTCCCTCACTCACCCCTCCCAAGCACCACCAGCCACATACAATTCTATCTCCACATGCCTTGAAGAGGTTCCCCCAATGCAACAGCTATCTTCAACTATCTAAAAAGGGCTTGCAGAGAAACTACAATTAAACTCTTCCCTGACGTGCATAGTGACACAACAAAAGGGAATAATCCTGATCTGCAGCAAGGGAAATTCCAGGGCTTGTAGCATTGGAATAGATGATGAGAGAGGATTTAGAGTCTCCATCCTTGGAGAGTTTCCAATGTGGACTGGACAAAGTCCTGAGTAACCTGATATGTTTTTAAACTTATGTCTGCTTTGAGAAGGATGTTGGATTATGTATTTCCACAATTACCCTAAACTAAACCTTTCTGACTCAGTGATTCTGATGCACACCTCTTGAAGACCCAGAGATGATTTTAGCTGTTAGCTGAGGTAGTGGCAATGAACAAGTTCCAACAGTGAGTAAGAGGGGATAAGAAGAACCACACAGGGTAGTGGATTAATTTGAACCAGAAGGAGGTCAAGAGTAAGAAAGAGGAGAGTGATTTCAGTGGCACTGTAGTCAGAAAACCAACACTCTGCATTTGTCAAAAGCTCCCACAACATACTACTTGAAAAATAACATCTAACTGTAGAGAACAAACTGGAACATCTCAGCTCTAGGTAATAACTCCTGGCAAATGTTTGCTTTTTAAAAAGAATGCTCTGTTTCCATTGGCATTCTTTGGCAATAGGACCAAAAATCTGAATTTGACTGTAAGATTGCCATTGCCAGATCTCTGAAATATCTGCTTTTCCAACACATACAATTCTGCAGCTTGCTGAGTGACAGGGTTCATGATGAGGTAGCTCATGTAACGAGAAGGTCAAAACTAGACTGTAGCAGAAGAGTTTCACACTTAAGTGAGTTCCTTTGAGAGATACGTTTTCTGGATAGCACACCTCCCAGCTTCAGTGCTGACCAGTCCATGGGTGAGCGGACACTAGTGTGCCACTGAGCACTGTACCTCAGCCTGGGGTACAGCCTGAACTTTAGAGAAGTCCAAAGCGATAGAAAAAAAACACCACCATCAATCCTGTGGAAAAGCATTTACTTTTCTTTTACTGGGTGAATTGTCTGCCAGTGAGCTGGCTCACTGTAGAATCAGATAAGCACCAGTGCCAGCACAAGGGAAGGAGGAAGACCATATGGCCAGGATCTGGGAGATAGGAAGGTGGGAGCACAGCAACATCATTTTGTATATGCTTATACTTTTACAGCACTGCAACATCCTTGCGTGAGACCTGCATTCCTGAATCGGAGAAGCCTACAGGTTTATTCTCCCTGAGGCTTTCAGATAATAAATTGTGTACCTGGTTTACAAGAAATACATTCTATCTGCCAATTCTCTGTATTAAGTTTCACGCTTGAACTCCAAAACTTTAGCAATCATTTCTGATGTCAGCTATCTACACTTCCATGCTCTAGTCTGATACTCGGATGAGGCACTCAGAACTAACATTGGATCTTGAAAATACAAGCCTGAGATTGGAACAGGAGTCCTTGCATTTCATGTATCCTTACCAGTAATAAAGATGCACAGTTTAGATGCTCAGTGACATCAGTGTCTTCAAATGCACAGGCGTAGCCAACTATGTTTTAGTAAACAATTTTATCAAAGATGTACACAGAAAAACAGAATCTAGTTCCCCTTTTCTATGCTTTATTGTGTCTGCAGTGCAAACAGAGGTCCAAAGCAAAAATAAATTGTATTTGCCATTTTAGGGTCAGTACAAATAACTCTGAGTATACTTAGGAAGCAGATCTATGCTCTGACTAATGACCTCTCACAGAGAAGTGCACATTCATGGTCCTAAAGTTCAACACATTTAAAGTAATCATTCCCTTCTGGCTCTGAAAAGTGTTACTGTTGGCACACTTTCTTGCATGATTTGCTGAGTGGTAATGTACAGGGAAAAATGTATTAAAGAAATTTGTTTCCAAGACTACAGAACTGCAAAACCGAAGAATTTTTAAAAGCAAGATAGTTCCATTGATTCCTCTGAGTAGGAGTGAGTCCCTTTAACATTTTTTGCAGCCAAGAAGAAATGTGGATGTGTACCATATCACCAAAAATTCCACACAAGAAAAGACGTGGTATCTAGGTGGCACACTACTGCAGGTCACAGAAAGCAACAGCACTCCACTGAAGTCACAGTAAATCAAGCCATAAAAGACACTGGAGAGAAACATTTCAAACCGAGTCAGAAAATTATAAATCATCAAGCCAAATTCTCAGGTAACATGTACAAACTCAGAACATTAGGAAAAAGTCCTCTTACCCCGTATACCTTCTTGGCGCCTGCCTTTGCAGCAAACATAGAGAGGATTCCCGTGCCACTTCCAACATCGAGGACAATCTTATCTTTAAAAACATGTTTATTGTGATACATTGAGTTTCTATAGGTTAATGTGCGCACTTCATCTTTTAACATTTCCTGTGATTAAAAAAAAGCATTGTGTTATTATTTGAAGTTCTTACATGCATTCAACAGTGCTGCTGAATGCATTCCCTTATTATAATTTAAGCATTATTAATGCACAGCCCAAAGAGCTTTTCAAGTACTTTTTGGTACACATATCTAAGCAACTGTAAAATGCTGCCTACTTAGAACTGAACTATTAAGAAGCAGCATGATGTCCTTTGTACAATTTGATTTCACTAAATATTACTTCACTGTTAAATTGACAACCAGAATGTAATCTAACCACAGCACCGCTTTAGACATAGAGAGAAGCCATACAGAAAACCCAGCTTTCCTTTTCTCCTAAACCATGCACAGCCTAGAGCCTCAGCACAGGGACCTTCTGAGGTTCCCCTTTGAACACAAAAGAAATCATTCCATAAACCTTTATAAGACAGCAGTCTTAGTCTTGCCCACAGTGATACAGGAAGTCCATTGCATACCTTAGAGAAACTGTGCTGCATGGTACTCCCTTACCATTCTCTGCTCACTCATTTATATGACCAGTTTCCAGAAGATGTTAATGTGTAACTTAGACCTCTATCTCATTATTTAAAGTTGTCATTGTTAGGTGTTAATTTTTGCTTCATTGATAGCAGCAATACAAGCATTTTATTCCATTGACACCTTGCTCTCAAGTGTGCCATATATCAGTCAAACTATATCAAGAAAGAACACTGAGATTAAAATCCAAGTGCCATTTTTAGGGAAAGTGTAGGTCATTCAATACACACTTTAATTTTCCTAAAATGCTTCTGTTAAGTCTAGAAAGCTGAACTTTCACTTACAGTACTGCCATTATTTCATAGTTTAAGCGAATGAGTTTTTGAAATTCAGGATAAAAAGTATCAGTTCCCTGCCCACCAGTAGGAAGTACAGGTACACTGGATCATTACATGTATCAGTTGCTCACTTACCTGTCTTGGCAGGAGAATAAAAGGGCATTTTTGTCATCATAAAGCATGTCTTGGTATCAGGCAAAGAAAGAGGCAAAGGAACAGTCCACCAACACTGGAAAAGTGATGGAGCATACCCTCATGGAAATATTAAGGACAGGTAGGTGATTGAGAGTGTTCAATATTGATTTGACTGGCCATCTGACAGCTTTCTATGGTGTCATAACAGGCTCTGTGGATGAGGGAAAAGGAGTGGATGCTTGTTTATCTTGCCTTTAGCAAGACTTTCAACATTGTTTCCCATAACATCCTCTTTGAAAAACGGATGAAATGTAGGTTACATAAATGGACAGTGAAGTGGACTGAAAACCGATTGAACTGCTGCTCTCAAAATGTGATCAGCAGCACAAAGTCCACCTGGAGGCCAGTGACTAGTGCTGTTCCCCCAGGAGTCAATACTGGTGCCAGTATAGACGGATACCTTCAATAATAACCTGGATGATGGGACAGAGTGCAATCTCAGCAAGTTTGCAGTTGATAGAAAACTGGGAGGAGTGGCTCATTCACCACATGGTTGTGCTGCAAATCAGAGGGACCTCAACAACCTGAAGAAAGAACTGACAGGAATCTCAAGAAAGTCAACAAATCGAAATGCCAAGTCCTGCACGTGGGGAGGAATAACCTTATGTACTAGCATAGGCTGAGGACTGTCTGTCTGGAAAGCAGTGTTTGCCAAAAATTACCTTGGGAATTTGGTGGACAGCAGTTTGAACATGAGCCGACAATATGCCTTTGCACCATTTTCGGCTGCACTAAAAAAAGCATCACCAGCAGGTCAAGGGAGGGGGTTCAACACTGGTGAGACCACACCTAGGGTCCTGTGTCCAGTTCTGGGTTTCCTAGGACAAGAGATGTTGAGGCAGATCCAGTGAAGGCCCATGAAGATGATTAAGGGATTGGAGCATCCGATATGTGAGGTGAGATCGACAGAGCTAGGATTGTTCACCCTAGAGAAGGCTCAGGGGTGTATATCAATGCGCATAAATACTTGTTGAGTGGAGGAGGAAAGAAGGCAGACACATATGCTTCATATGGTAACCAATTAGAGAATAAGAGGCACAAATGACATGAACAGGTTTTTTAGAGCCTTTTCCAATCAGGTTTTAAATATGTCCAAGTACGGAGGCTCCATAGGCAGCACTTTACCAACCTCCCAGTAAAGAATATTTTTTTCCAGTTAAATTTGCTCCCATGACTTCAACCAGCTCCTTGAGCCCTGGTGGAGACAGCCCATCAGAACCCTGAGACTTATGTGTCCGATTTGTTTATGTGATCCTTCTCCGTCAAGGGCAACTCTTCCTCACTTCAGACTTTGCCACTCATCTTAGGGACCTGGGACTCCTGAAGGCAAGCCTTACCAGTAAAACCAGAACTGAAGAAGGCTCTCTGTCACACTGATTTTTCAGAAAAGATGTAAGACCTTCCCTCATAATGCTACCTCTGGGTACTTCCATTCTTGTGTGCTTACACTTGGGGTGGATCCCTTCTGCCCTCTTTATTGACTGACTGTGAGGTCTTGTCCACACCACCCTGCATCCTTCTCTTACCAATTCAGTCTACCACCTCCCCATGTATCTGGGGGTCATCATCTCTTTCCTCTATCATCGTTAGCTTAGAAGTCTCCTCACCAGGTGGTCCAACATGCTGGCAAAGAGGCTTTTGGCCTGGTTTGTCAGGTGGATTCTAGTACTTCCTAGCAGACCTCAATCCTCAGAGGTTCCTTCCAGTAGACATAAAAGCTGAAAACTTGTCATTGACACCAGCTGCACAATCAGTTGTGGTCCTGCAGGAGCACTTCTCAAGTCCTTATTTGCACTGTTAGAATTCAGGCAAAAAAACACCTGGCACAACCTGCTGTTGAACATCATTCTAAGAGCCGTGCAGTCACACTTGATATGCTCCAGGTCTCATTGGTGCTCGTGTGGAAGAGCAGCAGTAGTAATCCAAGGCTGGTCTAAGGGCTAGACAAATATCAGTAGCCCCTCCAAATGCCTAGACAGCAGGTCAGGTCAGCAGCAGATGGTGGTGTCTGACTCCTGAAGGAGAGAGTCTTCCCCTACTATCACCTGTTGCTTCCTTCAAGTGATTTGCATGGCTAAAGGCCAACTGGTTCTGATGTTTCCTGACAGAACTTCCTGCCCTTCATCTACAAGGAAGGCATTGAACCTATTCCATCACTCTAGAGATCTACAGGTGGATCAGGAGCCTTCCTCCTGTTGCCAAAATTCACAAGTTTCCAGCCTTCACCAGCAGAGAAGTCTCCACTTCCAAACCTGCTAAGTACAGACTGTGACCATCCCTCCTTTGTACAATTGAGGATTTAGGCTCTTGTACCTTCAAGATCTTGGATAGGATCCAGTCAGCCTCTTTCTCATGTCCCTGATGCTACAAAGTCTGCCAACCTCCTCTAGCAGTTCCTTTACTTGTTGACACAGATTGTCTATCATTGAACACCTCTTGCAGGCAAGGAGGCAACCTCCCACTTCCCAGCCTCAGCAAGAGGCCTCAGGTACTCCCTGAGACCTACAGAGCTGCCACCTTCCATCAGGAGCTCAATCTCATTTGAGGTCTTTGATGTGTCTTCAATATTTGTCTCCTTCCCACTCAATTGTTCCTCTATCTTTTTCCACTCTTGGACTGAATTTCTGAATGCCACACCGGCAAGCTGTAATTGGCAGACAGAAATCTTCTATTTATGTATACGGACGACAAACAACAGAGTAATGTAAATAGATATTGTTTGTTATGTGGTTTGTGAGAAGTGCCACTGATTTCACAGTTGGCCTTTTTGCATCCTACTCTTTAAGATCCCATCCTCTTGGGTCATGTAAATATAAGATATTAGTGTCTTCTTTAGAATCGGTCTACAGTCAACTTTTTGATGGCAAGTATGGTGCATTGTATATTTTGAATTCTTTTCAGGAGTATATTTACTGGAGGCTACTGAGCTATATGTTCCCATTAACACAGCATCGGCATTCAAGTAACATGCCAGGAGCCAAGAAATTACTTGACTTCTCAGGTCAGTTTAATACCTTTTCTGCTGGCATCTGTGTTCAAATATGCAATAGAACTAAAGATTTAAGTTAGGAATAAGGTAGTTTCTGTGTGTGATTGGGTTAGTTTGCAGTCCTCAAATGCACTAAATTGATGCATTCATGAAGATTATCACTGTACAGACAGCTCAAATAAGCTCTGGGGAGAACTCACATGCGTAAGGATCTAAATGGGACAGGGGTTTTGAGTACAGGTCTCTAGAGAAGTGGGTCTTATTTTTGGCACTTAACCAGATTATACTATCTTCTGAGGAAAGGCAAAGGAGCAAGTGGAAGTGGGATAATTAATTAATTAATCAAATGAAACATCATTATTATTGTTATTGTTATTATTGCTATTATGTTGTTGAAGTAATAATTGCAGCAATAAAAGTAAGTATTACCTCATGAATTCCAAAGTGAGCATAAGAATCAAAGTAATAATCCCTGGATGTCATCTCTTCTGGATTGATGAGCTTTGCCATCTTGCCTCGGCCTGGGCAGCTTGGTTGCAATGGGACATGTATGACAGATTGAACTGGTTTTGGAACAACAATAGGCTGAGGAGGCTGGGATGGGATGGGGCAAACCTAGGAGAACATGGAATATTGTTAAGAGGCATCATTAAAAGAAAACATGTCTATTTCTAGCAGAGTGATATTATTGTAACTAGCTAACAAATAGTAAGACCAAAGACACCTGGGGTATCATAAGTGAAATTTAGGCTGCCTTCTGTTCCTGGCTTTTTAACTTACTTGCTTTGTCTTGGAAAATTTCCTTAATGGCTTTTTCCTTGATGTTCCTCTGCAGGCCAGTGCAAAGTAATGGCAAATTATTGGTGTTGGCTGAAGTGAGTGGCTCCAAACACAAGTCAATTAAGAGCTAGGTTTTCTCTTTTAGTGTCTTTCTGCCAAACTGCCACCGTTTTGTGAAAGGTAAGTTGTGATAAATAGTTCCCCTGCAAAGAAGAGCTCGTAATCAAAGGCTTTTGAATACAGTGTTGCCAAGAAGGACAGGATTCACAATAGTTTCTTAATTGTTTCTTAATTGTCAGGTAATGTAGCTGGCTGCATTGATGAGGTAGGTCTGAGAATGTTCACAGTATCTGAAACTCCCTGACACTATCTGACAGTCACTCAGCATGTCCAGAACACACTGTAGGATGCTGTGTGTGGCATATGTGATCCTTCAGTTTCCTGTTGATGGGAGAGGCAAGAGTTACGTGTTACCAACACCCTGGCCCACTGCACTTCTTCTTCCTTTCATATTGCATCTCCAACACCAAAATTTCAACAGAGCCAGAATGCTTACACCCCCTTGACTCAGATTTGACACCTGTAGCATCTAAGACAGAAGATAGAATGTTTCACAAACATGAGACACAGATCACAATCTGGCCCATAAGTACATCTACATCTTTCACCCTTAACATGAAGCAGGATGATGAAAACTGAAAGAAAGACTGAACAAGACGCTACAGCTTCCCACGTACAGAAATTTACCTGAAAATTATGGGTCAACAACTTCATATATTAAGAAGGTTAATCCTACTTAAAATATGTTCCCTCTTGTACTTTTTTTTTCCCCCCCCACTGTTAGTAGTTTCCCAGTGGGGACCAGATTTGCCTGACCCTCTCCTAGATACTTTCACGAAGTTCACTCTACCTTCTATAGCTGGATATTGCGAGACATCAATCCCTTCTTGTACTCTCTGAATAGCATCATTTAGCCTAGTTCAGTTCACTTCAATAAAACAAAACAAAACAAAACAAACACCCAACACATTGTTTCCCATCTTCATTTGAAGATTTAAATGTGTCATCTTTGGCTGGTTTCTTTGGTCCATCTGTGAAAAACGAATACTAGTGGTTTATATATTCTGTAACACCTTTAATCCCCAAAGATCCAGAAGTGCTTTATTTGTATGTCTTTTATATTTCTGATGGTTTTGACTTTTATCCCCTCAGCCACTTCATCTCCCACCCAGAATATAATTGTTCCCAACTGGTATTTGTATTTCCGTCCTGTCCAGTTTTAAAAAGTCCGTCCGCATTCAGTTATCTTAATAAACTATTTCATTGTCTGTTCATTGCAAGCACCACCTTGACGGCTCATTTCGTCAAGGTGTTGCTTGTAATACTCAGCATTAAAATTTAATCCTGATACTTTTAGTTATGTACTTGAGGTTACATCCTAACATTTCTCTCCACTGGTGAACACATTATCAAATTTTTGCAGTTACCTTGCCCTGTAGCCCTTTCTGTGTTTGTCTGCTGGATTACAAAGACTAAAATTGTGGATGTATGGAAGTTTGTTTTAATTTAAAATGAACTATGTAAGGTCTTCCGCTTTTCTCCTAAATCTTGTCCTCCACATCATTTTACCAGCAAAATACAACATATTAATTATGTATAACACTCACTGAACTCTTTATTCTGATCCTGTCTTAGCTAAGAAGGTCTCCAGAAACAACATAGTACAATCACAGACAATTGCTCAGAAGTTACCTTCTGGAGAGGAGATCTTTCGTTTTTTGTCAATGAAACCAAAGGGGTATTAGCATTCCTATTGCTGTCAAACTAGAAATTCAGATATGGTTTGCTGTACAATAAGAATTATTTTTTACAGGAAAAGAGACTGGTCTTGAAGGCGAATCTTCTGAGTGTCAGGCAACATTGGTTCTACTTCTGGCTGCATGGAATTTGTGTAGGCAGGGCTGTTAGAACAATGCTTATTCTGATTAAAGGTACAGGATAAAACTAAATTCAGCAACTCAGTCCAGGAAAGTTGACCGAATGATTTTGTTTGGTGTAAACATTGTTCTGTCATAGTCTGCAAGACAGCTGAATTCTGATACAGCCAAGGAGTGGTAAGATAACTTTTATTAAGCTACTGACCCTTGTGAATGTATTAGACATGGGACTCACAATACTTTTCAGGTTTACCTGAAGTACTTGAAGACTTAGTGCTCTCAACTGTCCACCTACATCTCTGCCAGAGACTACATATCTTACAAAGAGGAAGAAGTAGGAGGTCTGCTTCTCAGCTGCCTTAGTTTGTAGCCAAGCAGCCCGTGGTAAAATGTGTTGATGGTGTTTGTATGACAAAGTTAGGTGGTGAATACCACCGTGTGTTCACACTGCTGATCCTGTGCTATGGGTATCATGGTCTCATGCAAAAGGGGTAACAGAAAACCAGGCAGGGGCCGTGATCTTCTCAGCCCGCAGCACTCTGCCACGGGGACCTTAAATCAGCTGTTTCATTTCTGGTTTAGGCATAGTAGCTCAATACTAGCCTTTCAAATTAAAATTATGTATTTATTTGCAACATCTGTAATACTCACTGCTATAATTTCTCTTTGCAGCACTGTAATTCTGAAACTCCAAGGCAAGGCCACAATTGCAAGAATAATTTGTGAGTGGGGCTCAGGAAATCCCTCTGTCATAGATTTGCTATAGACACTGTGAACAATCCTAGCCAAGAGTAACTCATGTCCTGGGACAACAAATACCTAGAACATATAAATACAGTGGATGATTGTGAAATAAAGAAATGTAATGAAAGCTATTATTTGTATCAGAAACAATACTCTTCACAGAGTCTCCCAGCTCTGTGCTTGCTAAACTAGAAATAACTAAGCTTTTAGGGATATGGTTTAACTGCTTTAGGAGAAAACATGCCTCAAAGAGAAAAGCTATCAAGGATAGACAGCTTCCTGTATTCTTTCCAGAACCAAAAAGAATCCTTGATATGATTTACAGGCTCAGCACATATATACACCCTACCTGTCAGAAACAACTTACCCTTTCAATAACACCTGAAAGGGGAAAGCATCTGGGCTGGGGCTAAACCTCACACCATTGAAAAGAATCTAACAAATCATATCTGAATAAACCATGTTTATTGCAAATCCAGATTCCAGCCAGCTTAATACAGTTCCAGAACACTGGACCCTGCTAATAGAGATGAAGTTTGAAAGAATGCAAGCAGCTGCCTCAGAATCCATTCATCACTGTGCTAGACAGGCAGCCCTCTATTTTTCCGTCTCCCATCTGCTACCGAATATAGACTTGGATGGCCTGAAGGATCTGAGAAACAATCTTTTTCTACCATTGGTAGGGGATTTAGGTCCTGTTGCTCTGTAATATTTCAAAACTTAAAGGAAATTAGGGAAATATTTTCCTACTTTTAAATAAAGTTTCTTTCCTCTTTCTTTGCAGACAAGGTTGGTAGATTAGAGATGCAACAAAGGTATTAGCACAAGACTGTTTTTTTAAAAAGCTTTGAATACATACCAAAGGCAAAATTCATAACCCTCATTCATTTCTCAAAATCTCACATGTGAACATCTTGGCATCGGTTTCTAAAACACATATAGGCACTTCAGTGACAGATGTGACTTTCAGACTCTGTGGAGTTGCCCATGTGCGTTAATGGAAACTGCTGAAATTCTTCTTTCCTGAAAACCAGATGCAACTCAACATGGCTTTATGAGGCTATCTGAATGTACAATTCTCATAACACAAAAGAGAACTCTGTATTAAAAAATCATAGCCTATTTTGAAAATTGTTTGCTTTAGAATAAAGCTTCTGTCAAGGACAGCTTAGACTGAGCAGTCATACAGGAACTTGACTGTACACTAAGTGTCCAAATCCTCAAAAAGTCAAGGATGCAGGCAAGTCTTCAGTATGATAAAGGCGTGGTTGGCATACTTAGGCTACAGCAGAAATAACACCAAGCAGCAAGAAGGAATGCAAATATCACAAAGGTTAGCACATCTGTTACTTGTTGCTTTAAAGTTAAAAAGGAATTTAGAAATCCAAATCTAAATACATGATAGGAACTGTGATACCTTTGTGGATCAGTATATACTGTCAAGATTTTTAATGGGGACTATCTACGGGAGAAAAGCCAGAATCTTCTTAGTGACAGGTCACTAATTAAGCAAACAGATTTCCAGTTGGGTATTAGAGAATAATTCTTTCACCTAATAGATGTTAAGCGCTGAAACAAATGCTTAGAGGATCTATGGGGTCTCCAACATGATAGGCTGCAAAACTCAGCTGGAGAAGGTCCTTAGCAGTCTGACCTAGCATAGAAGTTTTCTTTTATCTGAGCACGATGCTGGACTAGATGACCTCCAGAGGTCCCTTCCACCCATATTATTCTATGAAAGTAAGACATGGACAGTAATATCTGTACTGTGCAGGAGATACAGGTGGCAATGGCAAGATATCCTTATAAACCTAGTGTAGCTTATGGGGTGGGTTATAAATCTGGGTTTATAGAGTTGTGCACATAAACAGAACAGAACCTGTTTTCATGAGATTAAAGAATGGACACTATGAGAAGAACACAAGGACATGACAATCTGGAATGAAAGCTTTTGAAGCTACATGTAAAAGAATTGGACTGAAATGATAGGTAATGAAATGACGGAATGTAAGGGTGGGAGTGGTGTTGAGTATCTGAAGCATTTATAAAAGTCTGAGCCAAAGTTTAAAAAGTTAGGTTCTAGACCATTCTCTGTACTAGTGGAGGTAATAAAAATGCTCTTCATCCAACATTACTTTTCCTTCCTTCCATTCAATTACCAGAAAAAAAAAAAAAAGTTACGTTGTATGTTTTCCTCCAACAGATTTTTCCATCTGGTTTTCAGGAGTTTTGACAGATCGCTTCTCTTTGCAGCACTACATCCAAAACTCAAACCAAAAGCAATCAGGTTGCATAGACACAAGAAGGGGAAGCAACCTGTTGTTCTGATAGGGCTATTAGAGGCTTAGCCTTTGTGGAAGTTCAGAGGGAAGGTTTGAGGTATGTCTATTGCCTGCCTATTGTTGAATGTGAAAATTGTTGGAAGAGGGAAAGCTGATAGAATTTTCCATTTGAATTAGGCTATAGCCTCTGGGAAATAAAGAGCTTTTCCAAGTTTAATGTAATTTTATTTCTGATTTGCCTTTCAGAGAGTTGCACAAGGGGAAGAAATATCTCTAATTGTATCTGGTCTTCCAGCTGATTTTAAAATATTGGTCACAAACTCAAGGAATAAACCATCTCAATTTCATTTCTGGGCATTCATTGCAGAATCACTTTTATATTTGATAGTGACTATTGTTAACATTAAGTGCTTACTACTTTCACTGATACTGATATTTTAATGTCCCATCTGGCCTAATTGGGCAAGCACTTCTATACCAACAAGAAGTAACACTCAAGCTATGATGTGCTGTTCAGGGGCCAGACTCACACTACCACTTCCAACTCCCATGATCAGGTTTGGCATGGCAGAGTGAGAAGGTTCTGAAAGTGTCATATTCCTGGAACAGCACTGGCTTAAACTACAGTTGTTAGTCTTTCCTTTCTCCTTGTATTCTGCAATATAGGTAATTAAATAGCACCACTCGCCTCATTTTTTGAGATGCAATGGAAACCTCCAGATTTATATGTGGCTAAGTGAAGCCTCCAAGTCCTGTCAATCCAGCACTAGTTCAAGGGCACCGGAGTACTGTGAGGTAGAGCAAGGTTAATGGTTCTTGCTGTGTGCACATGAACACCCATAGTTCAACGCTCCTGGTGAGTGATGTTGTCTTCTGCTTGGGTAGATTTGGGACTTTGCAATCAAATAGGATGAAGAAATCGTTCCATTCTATATTGCCCCGGGAGAAGCTCAAAGCCTACATCGTTATTTAGCAAGTCATGAGTCAGTTCCTTTTCCTCTGGTAACGTGGGGCTCAGTAAATAATGAGACATTTTTCTGGAAGTGCCTTTGCACAAACTAGTTGGACTAGCTGGGAAGAGGATCTAGGTTTCTCACTGTTCTGCCCTTGTTGGCTCCTTCCCTTAAATGTGCATCAGAAGAGACTCATCAGTGTCACCTTAATACTTCTTTTCTACAGTACAGCTCACAGTGTAACCAGACTCCACTGGAGAATGCACTTCCCTGCAGAGTCCAACATGCAGTGTGCAAGGCCCTGTAAAAGAAGCCTCCATAATGCGTGGTGGGTCACACAGGTGAGATGATATAACTCCACTTAAATTCTGAATTACAGACTATTTATCATCAAAGCTATGAAGCCATGCATAGTGCATAGGGATCCATAGCCAGAATGTTAGGGGCCTGTTAACAGATGGCAGTTGTATTTTAAGGATGACTGGGCAATTCAGCATTTTTTGTGGAAAAAAAAGGACAAATCTTTTTAAGGACAAGATAATTTTCTGAGGCATGAAACCCTAGTTTTGTTAGCCGTTGTTTTTACTCTGTGATCAACTGTAAGCCAGTTGTCAACAGTTCCAGATAACATGCTACTGTTATCTGGAAGTAGAGAGCAGAAATGTAAATGTGAATGAAGGTTTTTATTCATCTCCAAGTAAAGAGAGATATGCATGTGCCAGCTTACTTTAAAATGCCTCACATCACAAGGCACAGCTTGTTGTAGACATAGCAACAGAAGTTATAGGAGTGTGTACTGAAAATACCAAAGCTGAGTGCAGTGAAGAAGAATTTGTTGCAGAGCACTGCATAAAGTTATGAAGTTACAAAGTCAGAGAAGTGTGAACTTTCCATTGTGATTTTCTTACTGGTTGCTACTATAATTGCTGCTGCATAAGTGCCTGCCTTGCTGAAAAGAATCATGGTTCCAGTGAAGTACAAATAAATAACAAGTGATAAACCCCCTTATGAGAAACTCCTCAAGATAGATACAAAGTGGAAAGGAAATAAAAATAGCTTGGTACTTTAAAGCTACTTTACATCACCCTGGAAAATGCATGAAAATCTGTTGAGAAAAGGGAGGGGGCTACAGCCCCCATTATCAATGCTTATGGTATGTTTCTTGTACGGAAAGTGGCTGTACCACTGCAAAGCCTCCTCCCTGCCCCATCAGCATCCTGACTGACTGTCTAGTGGCAGGGAGCAAGAACCAGAAAGTGCTAAGGAACTATAAACCCAGTTATTTTTAGGCCCTTTGTCAGTATCCGGCAGTAAGCTGAAATTCACATGACAAAGTAGAGCTCTGCTATTTTTAGCAGCTAATTATTAACAAAAATAACCAGAGTATTCTAACTGTACAAATTATTTTTCTTAAATTAGCATAAAATTTAATGGAAGCCCTCCTTTGCTTAGCAAATTTCTAATGCACTGATCCCTGAAAGTCACCTTGCATCTGATCCCAGTCATTCTCTGACTCTCTCACCGAGTTTCAGATGTCTCACAGCAGTTCTAGGAAGACATTATATTCTGTACACTTTGCTGAGCTTTAGGATGAGGGAGTGGGAAAAAAAATCCAATTGATCACCTACTCCCTGTCCTAGCAAGCTTTTGATCTACACTTCAGTCTAGTTTCAGATGTAATTCAGCTCTAGAGGAGTTATCTGCCCAAGAAGTACCCAGGTTTATCCATTTTTATTTTTTACCTACTGCAGGATAAATGAGCACAGAAATGAGAAGAACACTAAGAAACAGCAGTTCCTGAGCTGAAGTGCCACAGAAAATCAGCACAGTGATTTAGACAGTTCATTTACAGCAGCTTCAGAACTACCAGCAAACAGGCACCAACACTGAACAGAAGTCTCATATTTGGTACTTTCATTTTTCAATTAGTAAAAAATAGTATGTTTCCCT
>NW_010236735.1:36709-42006 GCF_000690775.1 Eurypyga helias
TTCCTTTGGAGCTGTAGCTCACTGGGTCTTAATACGTTATAGCACAGATTGTCTCATCACCTGTCATAACCAGGCTGGCAGGCTTTTTTGCCCTCTGTGTTGATTTTAAGCCCATCTCACTGTGTGACTTTGAAGGAGTCCCCCACCTCCGACTGGCATGGGTTACCAGAGTATCCTTTTGTGACTGTCTAAATCCTTGGAGGTGGGATGTGACTCTGAATCAATCCCTAAAAAGGAATATGGCTCACTGCAGATGGACAAGGGTGATGTGCCCAAGAAACTCATGGAATAATGCAGAGTGTGACTGACCACAGGGTTGCAAACAAGCTGACTTCATCTCAACACAAAGGGGACTTGGTGGTGACCTTTGTTTCAGATAAGCAGCTATCAACAGCTGAGTGAATCAACTGGTGGTTTAAATGTTTCATTAAATGTTCAGTAAAAGAGTGAAAGAATGCAAATGTCTCCCTCAGGTAGACTTGCACGGGGAAGTGATTACGTGGCTCAGCCCAACATAAAGTATAAAAGTTGATCTAACAGAGTAACTTAAATGAGAGTAACAGGCTTGTGCTGCCTTCACCTCACGTATTCCTTCCCAGTGACTGGGCACACCCAGCATCACGGCAACAAACACATTATACACTAATGGGAATCACACTGGTATTATGATTGAACTACAATTGCAATTCCTATACTTTGCTAAGTGTAACTTACATTTGTACTGTATTTTCAGTGTATTTTGTATCACTACTAAATCAGAAATCACATGTAACTTCAACTGTCTTCATGTAAGACAGTTGGTGTTTAACGTTACACCCTCCATGCATGGAATATCTCAAAGAAACTGGGCAAGAGTGTATTGGATGCTAACACCTAACTGTATCTAGTATTTTAATTTTTAATCATTAGAATAAAAATCTCTGAGGACATTCAAAGAGTTATTTTTATCATATGTAAAGGGCCCAAGTGTAAACAAATCATTGGGGAGAAAACTGGCAGAAAGCCTTTAACTTGTGTTCAGGGCAGCCAGCTGCTAAAACAAAAATAGTATCTTTTTCTATCTTTTCAAGCACGGTTAGGGGTATGGTGGAAGGAAAGTTCTGAGACTGTTCTCTCTTGGGCACCTGGAAGTTTAGGAAGACACTTCCCCTGGAGATTTACAACTCTCCTCTCCAGGATTACCTTGGACAGAGAATGTATGAATTGTATACTGAATGGTTTGATGCTAGCTGAAACATCACAGTCTACCTTGAACCACCTCCATTGCTAACCATTAAGAGGCTGCCTCCATCCCAGCTTTTGGTGTTACCATTTGCCTTCCCCTTTCTTGCTGGTGCCATTGGCATAAGGGGTTGGGCGTTTTGTCTCAGCACTTCCATTGACTCTAATTCATAAGGCAGCATGTGTTATTGTGTGCTGAGAGTGGGTGCATGCTTGGCTAAGACTGAATGGAAATCCTTGCCTGATTTATGGACACAGCTCCAACCTGTGACTGTCCTGACAGTTGTCATTGCCTCTGCAACAAACAACCGCTACTTGCACCACGCAGTGTCAGTCGAAGCTGAATCCTTCCTGCAGGTCTCAGGTGTGCAAGGGCTGCCTGAATGCTGCTACTCCATGTCTACAGCTGCCACACACCCTCTCATGCTTTCTGTTGACATCCTGTACGGGTCCTGATTCTTCCTTCTTCTTGTGAAAAGCTTTGGCTCTACCTAATGCATTCACAAGAGTGCATGGGCAGCAATACTTGCATGCATGTGCATGAGTGGTTAATCCTTCCCTTATGCAGTAATAGAGAAGTAATTCCAATGATTGCTGTAGGAATACGACATACTGAAGAAGTGTCTTCACTTAGAAGAACTGTAGAGCAAAAAGGAAATTGCTAGAGACAGCACGAGCAGAAAATGTAACTGACAGCAGAAGGATCTATGTAACAGCACTTCTGTTCAAGTCTTGCATCGACACTGCGCTGTATTTAAATAGGTTGATTGTCATGAAGACTGATATTCTCTGAGTAAAGTACTTCTGACCTGTGATTTTCACTGATTCATGTGACTTTTCTTAACCTGAAAAGCTTAGAGAGTGAATCAGGACAGTTTTCACTATTCACAGTTGTGAAGAAACCTTGAAAATACTGAGTAAAAGTTTCCTGGTCCTGAAAGGCCTATAAAAGACAATGACGCAAATTCAGTGTCTATTTTTTAGCCAGTCTTATCACCTTTCCATACACGAAGTTGGCATTATTGTTCTTGAGCCACAGTACAGGCACAGCATGAGGTACACCAATGCAAAATTCTTTATTGTACCAACCCCATCTGTATTCCAGTGGTGGAACAGCCCTTCAGTTTTTCTTGCCTTTTGACGTACTGGTGGATGGGCCAAAAATTCCATCAAAATCTGTACATTGTCTAAGATAACTGTGAGTCAAAGGATAGGACTAAAAGTTTCACTTGCTAGTTTTCTGAACATTAAAATAACTTAAGAAACAGGAAGAAAAAAAACCAAAAGCAAACCAGAAGAGAAAAGCAATAGATGAAAAACAGTGTTTCCCTATAGCCTGCTGCTGGCCATGTCACTGAACTCATATCTGCCAAAGTTGATTTATTTTCTTCATGAATTTCAGGAACACCAGAGCAGCATTTGGCTCACACCAGTACTATTCTGACCTCATCCCCAAGAAAGAAACCTCTTTTCTAGTCTGTCTACTGGTGATTGTTGAAAGCTACAGTAAATTAACATGGAGGGTAGGGAAAAATGATTCAAGGTTTTATGACACACTAGAGAGCTTTTTTTTTCCCTTTTTGGAACATATCAACCTTCTCGGGATAATGTTTTTTTAAATATTTCTCCTGTTCATGGAATGACTGGCAGCTGAGTGGGATAGAGGAGAAGAAACATCAGCTCTCACATCTGAACTGGCTGCACATTCAGCATTAATGGGGAAGGAGAGCTTTCTGACAGAAAAAATATTCTGAAAATGTGAAAAAAACACCCCAAAACTGAAAAAATGGGATTTTCCATAGGACTATGAATCAGGGGAGTACGTTTTGAAGACTGTCATACAAATGAAAAAAACATTATGTTTGTTTTTTTAATATTACTGAAGGTTAGCAGCTGAACCACCCTAGGTTCTGTCTAGGATCAGTAGAAAGAAAGAGGCTTCTGCGAAGTATGATTCAGGTCTGAGATGGGCAGAGCTGCCATTCATCGCCGTTTGTTGTTGATTAGACAGGATTAAGTAGGCAACCAACTCAGACATCTTGTTAAAGCATTTGAATTTATGTGAGCAGAATACAAATCCTGGTTCACACATTTAAAGTAAAATAATAATAGAACATTAAAAAAATTGGTTGATCCCATGACAGAGAACATCAGGACCCTTCCCAATGAGTTGTGCATATTTGTTAAAATGTCATGGAAAACAAATTACTGTAACTGAGAAGGTCTCAAAAGAATGACTTGAATAACTCCTGAACTTCTTCAGGGACTTAAGCATTGCAAAAGGTTTTTAAAAACGGGGTTTCTTGAGGCACTGAACCACTGGAAGTAAAACCATTCAGCACCAAATAAAAACTAGTGCTTATTTCTCTCCTTTTACTTACAACATCATAGTTTTCAGCAGAATTCTGAAATGTGATGCGAGTCAGAGGAATGCACTGTTGTGCCACCTGCAGCACGACTGACACAAAATGTCTATCACAAGCAATAATAGACATTCTGATGACCATACCATGAAGAAAAATCTAAATGATAAAAAGATGAAGGAATAACAAAAGGCAACCGACAACAGCACCTCCCCTACCTCCTTAAAAAGGTCCAAATAAATCACACCATCTTCAATCAACCTAGGACTTCTCACTAGAACCAGACGATTATGTAGGATTTTGATCTTAAATTGGTGTCAGAGACAGTGAAGTGTGTTGGGTTTCTGTGGTGGTGGGGTTTGGTAGCACAGGAAGGGCCATAGGGACGGCTCTTGTGAGAAGCTTCAAGAAAAGTTCCCTCAGCTCCAAGTCGGACCTGGTCTGGCCACAGCCAAACCAGTCAGTGCCTCTGCGAATTTATGTATTTAAGAAGGCAAAACACACAAAGAGAAGCAGCAGTGGAACCAGAAACAGAGTGGTGAGAATCAGCGTGGAGAGAGGAGTGGGATGTGGGTGAGACAAGGCAGATACCAAAAGTCAGTGCAGAAAGGAGGGGAGGAGGTGGCTGGAGCAGAGGTGCCCGGGCAGCCTGTGGTAAGAGGGTAGGCTGTCCCCCTGCAGCCATGGAGGGTCACGGTGGAGCAGAGACCCCCCTGCAGTCGAGGGAGGACCCCACGTCGGAGCAGACATGCGCCAAAGAGCCCGTGACTCCACGGGAAGCCCATGCTGGAGCAGTCCTCTCCTGGAGGAATGCACACCCATAGGAGGGACCCATGCCAGAGCAGTTAGAGGAGAAAACGGCAGCTTGTGGGAAGGACTCATGCCAGGGAGGTTCCTGGAGGACTGTCACCTGCGGGAGGGACCCCACGTGGCAGCAGGGAAAGAAGGTGAGGAGTTCTCACCCCTTGAGGAAGAAGGAGCATCAGAGACAATGTGTGGTGAACTGACGGGGAAAACCCCATCCCCTGCTCCCTGTGCTGCTGGAGGGGGAAGAGGTAGCCCAGAAAGAAGGGAGGGGTGAAGTGAAGGATTTTTAACATATTTTTGTTTTGCCTCTCATTGTCCTACTCTGATTTGACTGGTAGCTACTCAAATTGATTTTTTCATCCCCAAGTTGAGTCGGTTTTGCCCGTGACCATAATGGTTGAGTGATCCTTCCCTGTCCTGGCCTCAGGCCATGAGATTTTCCTTGTATTTTCTCCTCCACATCCCACTGGGAAGAAGAGTGAGTGAGCAGACTTGTGGTATTTTGTTGCCAGCCTGGCCTAAACAACAACATGAAATCACCTCCAGCAGTTAAAATATTTAAACTAATGCAAAGTGATAAAAGCTAAATATAGAATTGTTGGTGAGTACATTATGTAATTAATTGTCTTGATTTCCTTTGTTCTGTATTGTGCAGACTGTACAATCCAGCGACTGTAATAAATCACTGGTCCTTTTCATTATATTGAGATCTCAGATCATCAGGTGTAACAGAAAACAGTCAACAGACATGTGAACACACTCAGCATTTCACAGGGCAATGTTTGAAGAAACACAGGCCCCGTGTTCCTTTATTGCACATCCCTAAATTCACCAGATTTTTAAAATATCAACTAAGGAAATAAAAAGAATATAACAAAAAAGGTCCTTTCCTTTCCTTTCCTTTCC
>NW_010236736.1:0-1453 GCF_000690775.1 Eurypyga helias
CCATTCTGTGATTCTATGGGCTGAGCACTCACGAGCCTGGCGCCCAGCCGAGCTGGGAAAGCTTATCCCTGGGGAAAAGCCACTGCCAGGGCTGCCAGCACACACAGCCACCCACCTCTACACTGGGAAAGCTGTGGGGAATTCGCCTCATGGGAATGGGGAAGTGATGCCCACGGAACAGCAACCCGGGGGGTTGTGGGGTGTGTGGGGTCACCTCAGCCTCGCGTTAGCGTTTAACTGGAGCAGGTGGTATGGAGAAGGCAGCACAGCGCGGGTCAGACGCCACGACCTGCTACGGCTCACACCAGCGGGACGAGCATCTACGGCGGAAACCAAACCTTTCCAATCACTCTGGCACATTGATCCAAAGGCAGCCTTCTCTTTATTTTATTGTACATGACCACGTCAAACCACTTAGAACTGGCATGAAGGCCAGAAACACAATCTCTTACAGACTTTCTTTTCTTTCTTAACATGCCAGCATAAGACAGTAATTCCAGCCAGAGATCTGCCAGGAGGGTTAAGGTTCCTGATCCTGTGATGTCTGTTCCTTATACATGATGCAGAATGGAGGGAGGAGACAGGAAATGGCCGGCAAAACCATCTCTGAAGCCTGTGGAATACCATTTGGCCGTTAGCCTACATGCTGAAAAAAGTGTGTCAGAGTGGGGTAAGAAAAAAAGTAGGAAGAGACTTCAAAATGCACATGTGAAAGGGGACTGCAAAACGTCAGATTAAAGTACATCCAACATCGGTGACTGTGTAGTCCAAAGAGATTGTTTCACTTCTCCCTTTTGATCAGTCATGATCATTTATACTTCCGTTTTCCTTTATATTCTCTTCTTGGTCCTTATGGAGCTGCTCCACAAAGCCAGGATTTGGACAAGCTGCAGGCCTTGCATTTTTCACCAAGGAAAAGGCTCTAGCAAAACTCAGTCCTTCTGAATTCATGAGAAAACCAATGACTACCGCCGCTGCACGGGAGACTCCTGCATTGCAGTGGACCAGTACCACACCATCCTTCAAGACATGAAGGGAACATACATTGGGATGTTCATCAAGTTGACAGCAACAAGTATTAGAAACTTTATCTAAAAGCCTTTCTCACGTTCACGGGGGCACGCTTCCTGATCACACAGACCACAGCAGTGGAAAGATGCCCTCTACATCTATTTCCACTACCTGAGAAAGTGCCTGTGGTGACCTGTAAATCCACTATCTCCTTTATACTATGACATTAAAAATCCGATTTTTGCCACTACTAATGAAGCAATTGCTGAGGTTTATCCACTGTAGATATGGAGTAGTTTTAACTGATTTAAGACCTTATATATAAGCATATAATGCTCCATAATTGAGATCGGTATCTAGCAGTGGCACTGAGGGTAAAAAGGCAGCATTGAAAGTAACCTCTTTTTTCTTTGTATGGTTCATGCTTTATTTTCCTCTTTCA
>NW_010236736.1:1492-5072 GCF_000690775.1 Eurypyga helias
GGGGGGGGGGTTAATAACTGTTCTGTTCCACACCGCCAAAAATTATATACTGATATCCACAGAAGCGACCTGAAAATTACCAAACATGAATGAACATGGACAATAACATTAAACCAAATTTAACACTGAGAACATTTATCTTCTCTTGCTAACCCCTGTATTTCTTTACACAAAGATGAATTTGGCAGCTAACTTCTAACTAATGTAGTATTAGATATTAACACAGAATAAAAATGAGAAACAAACTGCAGATATTAATCTCTATTTACCAAGAACTCCTTCCTCTGACCCTGAGAGTGTAACCTTTGCCTACCCAGAAACGGTCCATGGTCTTGCAAGAACCTCTCAAGTTGTTTTTAAAAATTTTTATGCAGAGGGAAGCAAAATCACCTTCCACCCAGAGAAAAGGTTATACAGTGGTTATACACAGCGGGCAAAAAGCCTCACCAAGGGAAGAAATTAAAAAGCAGCATAAAACTTTTGGTGAAATGCCATAGGCTAATGTTGTTCCTTAAGGATCCACTTCACTTTGCAGTGGTGCCAGGACTTTTTCTTTAGGAGGGACAGAGGGAGAAATAAGGAGAGATATTCACAAATGAGCTAAGATTTCTTCCCTGGAAAGGCAACATTTTAGAGCTTTTATCATTAGATATTAAACAAAGATTAAAAAATATCCCTCATCCATAGTACTATGATCTGACACGGGTCAGCTAACGTGTCATGGAAAATCTGCCCGCCAATTTGGAGCCTAGAAGAAAAGGTGAGCTCTGATCAGTGTCAGCATTTGTACCATGGTGTCTACAGACTTGAGCAGTACCACTTGAGAAAGTCAAGCTGGTTACAAATACCAGCCGGCAGTGACTTACCGAACGGTGCAGGCTTTACCTGCGTTCTCAAATTCAAGTGCTCTCATGCTCCTTCACTAAGTTAACCATGTTCTAGTAATAATTTCTCATAGATCACGCTCTCTCACCAGTGAACATCTCTCTCTCCCTCACGTTAGGAGATAGAACTAGTCTTTCTTTGGGATTACTTAAACAGAAGAGTACTTCATGACACAATTTAATCGGAAGCTCTTTTAACACTACTTTGTCAAAGCAAAGTGATTCAAACCATCCAGAGCTCTGTTTCCATATACTGCTATCACACGCTCCGTGAACTGATCCCAGAGGACATCTGTTCCATCAATTATCTGCTCTTCCACCCAACTCTCACATTAGAAAACTATTAATATTGGCTCTTTCACCCAACTCTCACATTAGAAAACTATTAATATTGCTGTATAAGTTTTCAGGAAAACTCCTCAGCTTATAAAATAGTAACTGGAAATAAACACTGGATGCAGAAAGCAACATTATGCAGTTATGAATGGCAAGTCTCATTTAGAAATGAAGTGGAAACGGTAACTAGAAACCCTGAAAAGGTCATTAAGTGACAATGCGTATCACGTAGCTCATAAATGATATATGAGAGAAGGAAAGAACATTGTGTGACACTAAGAAAGCTGGGGGAAGATTATCTAATTTTATCCCAATCTACATAGATCATCAATATGGTAGATAGAGTGGAATAACATGCAAGAAGGTTTGGTTGTCAAGTCATAGTTTTGATACCAAAGCAATGGTTGTTAAAAATTACACAGTAAGCCCAAATTTAACAAATCTGAGTCAGGAGTAGTCTTGGTTACAGACAAGTAACCCCAGAAAGAGTCCGTTCACACTATTTCCAATGTCTTGTCTTTTTTTTCAGGACACATTCTCTGACAGTCTTGGTACGTAACTGCATGGGGATTCATAGCTCTGCGCTGCACCTTCAGCGGATGGCAGACAGCTGCTGCCATACCACACTTACCATGGGATTACTTTATCTAAAGTCACCAGTCCAGCTCTATTAAAGAAACGTTCCCCTAAGACATGTGGTAATAAATAATCTAGAGAGGGTAACTAGTAGCATCAATTATTGATATGCCGTACCTGGATCTTGGCCTTCTCAATAAACTCAAAACATTCTGGGAAATAGGAGATAATATCAGTTTCTGGGAGGTCCAGAATAGAAATGTTCTTGTATACGAATTCATTGAGGAAGGCATTTTGGACTCCGTATGCCACATTCAGAACGTGAGTAACCTAAGTCGGGGAAAAAAAAAAAAAGGAAGAAAAAAAAAAAGAAAAAGGCATTTTCTGAAGACCACCACCAAAGTCAGCAGTAGCGAAGGTGAATTATTCTTTAGGCGTACGCAGATTGTAACTTACACAACGGCACTGTTCAGTTTTACATAAATATGCTGCCTACGGTGTGCTTTCCTCTGAGCAAAATTTTACCACGTGTTAAAATACACTGTCATAAATTTCAGTTTTCTTCTTTTTTTTGAGAGGAAATGAAGAGATCTGTGCTCGGCCAAACACAGCCTGAAGGATTTTCAACAGAAAAGGGAGCTGTGAGCACAGAGATAGCAAATAAAAGAGAAAGCAATTGGAATGAGCGCACAGACCACCCAACAATTCCCCAAATTTCAAGCCTGCCCTAACCCATCAGCTTAATTTCCTTCTGCTGAGTTACCAGTACCGTTCACTGGCGCAGAAGGGTTTCAGAGCAAACGATACCGGCACTTGGCAGGCGAGACCTCTGGCCTCCTGCCATCTTTGCTCTGTTCAGGCTGCAGCCAGGTCGCAAACGATAGCGGCACTTGGCAGGCGAGACCACCTCTGGCCTCCTGCCATCTTCGCTCTGTTCAGGCTGCAGCCAGGTCGTGGGTGATTTTAACTTACAGTGAAGTGACACTTAGATGGCACCAGATGCCAGACTGGTGCACTCCCTGTCCTGCAGAAGCACCACTGTCCGAAGGCCTTATCACCCCATTACTGTAACAGAGAAGAGTAGCGGCACTTGGCAGGCGAGACCACCTCTGGCCTCCTGCCATCTTCGCTCTGTTCAGGCTGCAGCCAGGTCGTGGGTGATTTTAACTTACAGTGAAGTGACACTTAGATGGCACCAGATGCCAGACTGGTGCACTCCCTGTCCTGCAGAAGCACCACTGTCCGAAGGCCTTATCACCCCATTACTGTAACAGAGAAGAGTAAAAAGACCAAAGTTTGGGACAGACTTGGAGCGGTGGCTTTGTTTTTCTTGTTCCATCAACGCCCGGAAGGCAAGGAGGCCTGATGCTGCTCAGTGTCTGAAACCCAGGCGCCCGCAGCAGGGCAGGAATCCGTGCCATCAGCAGCCCTAAGCCATCGCTACTCTCGCAGCAAAGTATTTCAGCTGTACTTTGAGCTTCTTAGGAAGCTCGCAGGCATCCAGCCATCTGCATCAGAGCCGCCTTTCCAAAGTGCAAGTGTAACACAATTTTTCTTCTAGTTAAGAAAATTTTAGGCTTTTCAACTTGAAGAAACGCACTAGCGAACACTACGCGAGACGCATTTTTAATGGCGCGTAACGTTACCTTATGCTTCTTCATCGTCTCAAAGTCGTGAGCAGCATCCTGCGACCCTGAAGAGCAGGAGAGCCAGTTGCCACGCTAAAGCCCCTCCCCGGCAGGCAGCACCGCGCCCGCAGCTTTGCCCGGGAGCCCCCGGAACCG
>NW_010236737.1:0-8556 GCF_000690775.1 Eurypyga helias
TCACAGCCTCATTCGGGCATCCCCCCGCTCCAGTCTGGGGTCCTCTCCAGGCTGTAGGTGGGTCTGTGGTCCTCCGTGAACCTACATGGCTGGAGGGCACAGCCAGCCTCACCATGGGCTGCCAGGGAATCTCTGCTCCAGCACCTGGAGCACCTCCTCCTCCTCCACTGTCTGCAGAGTTATTTCTCTCACATCTCATTCTCTCTCCCTCTCTGCTGCAGTTGCCCATGTTTTTTTCCTCCTTCTTAAATATGTTACCCCAGAGACACTACCACCATCACTGGTGGGCTTGCCCTTGGCCAGCAGTGGGCCCGTCATGGAGCCGGCTGGCGTTGGCTCTATAGGACATAGGAGAGGCTTGTGGCAGCTTCTCACAGAAGCGTCCCCTGTAGCCACACTGCTACCAAAACGTTGCTATGCAAACCCAATACACCCCACACAGAGCGTATTTTTATTAAAATGGATAGGTAATTATTTTCTCAGACTCAAGTACACATTCCGACTATACAAAAAAGAGCAACCACTTATCCCCTCCAAAGCAGCTTTCAACTGCCCATGACAAAGGATAACACAAACATGGATATCACAGCAAACCTGATGGTGAGTGTAAGATTTTCACCATAATACAAAAAAACAGACAAGACTGAAAAACATCATGTGCCTCATACTTTCTCCCATCTCTGTTTTCTGTTGCTACAGCTCCATTCTTCATCAGCGCTAACCAGAGAAGATGTTAATTTGGCCACAGTCCACTACACGCAAGGACAGGGAGCTCCAGCTTGGATGTAGAGAACCTGGAGGCCATCAAACATCCAGAAGATGAGTCTCCAGACAAGATAAAGCATAATTCACTGCAACTGTATCTGACAGCACACCTCCACAAACAATTCCCTTTGAAAAACTTGAAATTTCATCAATGAAGTATTTCATGTGATATTTTTCCTCCTGAGCTCTAACTCTGAGCTCTACATTTATAGCTACAGTTTACTGACTCATAGTTGTGGTTTACTAATTTACAGTTAGTTTAACTTACATCCTATCAGTTGGTTTACAAGCATGCACGTTGTGTTGGGCATCCCACCTGCAACTCTGTTCCTGGGTTCGTACACAGTTTTGACAGAAGAACCAGAAGCTCGGCTGTTGAGGGCTGTCTCCATCATTGCCCCAACAAAAACCAGAAAAGTACCATGGAGAAAAAAACCTCAACATCTCAGACATATTTAGAAAGCAGCCAAGCCTTCAGTGATGAAACCTGATGTAGGTCCCCTGGGGTCCCCTCCGCCAACTGTACATATATCTCTACATTTCTGCACTGCCTAAACAGGGGTAAAAACAACAGGTTAAGGCTCAAAATTACAGTTAGCTCTTAGGTATGGGAATGACTTTATATACCTCATCTTCAAAGGGAAGCAAAGCAGCTGTGTGACAACATGCAGCCCTGTCCCCAAGTGCTGAAGCCAAGAGCTGAGCAACCAGACTGGTGACAGCAGTCACCCTTGCCCAAAAGCACTCGGACCGCCTTGAAAGTTGGAAAGCACCAATACAGAAAGCTCCACCACCTTCTGTCATCACTCTCGTGGTACATACGTTACATCCAGTTTTAGCACAAAATAGACACCAAACCAATCCTAAATATTCTGGAAATTGCAGGCTATCTTAATCATAAAAAAACAAGATGATTAGTCAAATGAGTCACTTTATTTATTGCCACAAGAAGACAGCAGAGCACTTTCATCAAATTCATAGCACAGAAACTTTTCTGCTGTGTTTTGGAAGAGTAGTCCTCATTTCAGTAAATTATTTATCTCTAGTTGTCGTGTCCCATGACAAAACTCCACCTCATTTGGAAGATCTGGGTGAGGTGACAAGGCTGAGTGGGATGCTCTCGGAAGAAGGTGGAGCATCTGCCTCAGACACTGACCAGCACCACTGCCTGCAGAGAAGCAGGGAATACACACTAGGCAACAGCAGAAAAGTCAGTGGATGATAACCAGCTTGAGGAAGGTTTTATGACATAAACTAGCCTAATCCCATAAAAACTTCACAATAGTGGCTATCCCCACTCTACCTCATCCTAGACTCAATTTTTCTTCTCTGAGTTATTTGCTTACAGTACTCGTTCTCTATACTCAGTGCTGATGCACTAGAAGTACAACTTATTTCTGCTTAAAATATATTAGTATTTTAGTACTGTAAGATTTGCATTATTTTATATTCTATGGGGGTTTTTTTAAATCCTAGCACAGACCAATCTATTTACCTTAGATGTGTCTGAACACATCAGCTGATTAAATCCTAGGGCATCAGTGTACACAAAGGGCAACCCAAAGGTAGTCCCAAGTCACTAAATTGAAATTCTAAAATATCTGATATTTTAATCCTGTCCTCGAGGTATAAATGCTATACCTGATGCTTTGAATTAAGTCAGTCAAAGGCTATGAAATAGCATCAATTGCTTTGTCTGGCAAAATGCTGCCAAGCCAGGTATTATCCGGTCATAACTGACAGCATTTACATTTCATTAGGGGAAAGTGGGGAATTCGTCACTTTGAGGTGACACAGAAAGCTTTTGGCAGAACTAGAAAAGACATGACAGCGTTGGTTAGCTGTGTGACAATGTCATTCCGACCACTGTCATATTAAAAATAAATTTTGTATTATACCTCCACTTTGGCAGTGGTTGCCACCCTGATTTTCTAAACTTTCAAACTGACAAAGGGAAAGCTAGGTATTGTGACAGCAAGGCCATGCAACAACCAAAATGTGAGGTGTACGGAAAAGGAGTCAACCACAAGGCAATCTCCTCCAATACATGTATGTCATCCCAAAATAATCAAAACATCTTACCTCATCTGTTGTTTTCCCCTACTATGCACTGTCACTGCACCTACATTTTCACTCAACATGAGAACTCTTCTGCTTCCAAAATCATTTAGGATCTTCTCAGCTTCTGCATCAAGTCAATCTTCGGGTCAAACCTGGGCCCCAGTCAAATTCACAACTTCAACCTTTGTGAAATATTTTCGCCAGTTCTGTACAGGAAAAGCATAAGGGCTCAGCTGGCTGAGGATGTTTTTGGTTTCTGGAGTGTTCAATTATGCAGCAGGAGAAATTAAATGACTTTCAAGTACAAAGCAAGCAGCTTTAAGAAAAGGAATGCAGACCAGTAAACTAAGTGAAAGGCCAGAATTCAGCTTCCAGGTTTTTTAATAGAAATGCAAAGCACAAGGACTACAAACAATGGCCACTGGCACAGGTCAAATATGTGTAAAATGAAGGAATGTGATGATAATGTTTCTTATTTCATTTTCAAAAGCTGTTAGAATGTTATCTTACGTCAGCATCTTTTTCCCTGTCCTAGCTAGACAACTCGATCAATTAAACCTCCACTTTTTCTTCCTGCGGAAAACACTTTCTGGAACATAACTGAAGTCCCAGCTCATGTAAAGCAACTGAAAATTGTGTATGTTGAGAGAAAAACGGTGGACCTTTTGCAGGGTGCTTGTACGAACCCTCTGTTTTATGCACCTTTCCCACTCCATTTTTTGCACAGCCGTCATCTGTAGAGTATTTGCAGTTCCGCAGGGATTACAACTGTGGCTTTAGCTAATCTAGAGTGAACTCTACCATAAATGAGCATAAATTTGCTTTTGCACCTGAGGAATTTAGCCCACCATTAGACCAAGGTTTGTTGTGAGAGCACAAGAGGCTCCATGCTGCTTGCACACAGGATATGAGAGAGGTCGTGCTCGGGCCACGGTGGGAGCAGAAAGGAGAGAGCTCAGTGCTTGGCATTACAACACTCTCTGTTGGGCTGCTGGAAATCACAGCAACCCCCGACACCGTTATAAATTGTGTTTCTGAACTGCCCGAAATATGGGAGTTTCAAGTCACCTCTGCCTGCCCTACAGCACCAAGCTGTGCCCTCCGAGGAGCCCAACAAGGAATCCAGCCAGCCTTTACCCGGTCTGCATGTAATGTGTCCGGCTCTGCTTACAGCTCCTGTCTGCAAAAACAACTTGCTTGGAGTGTTGTGCTAAAGTGTGAACACAGCACTCCCCAACTGGGCAATAAAATACTAGCAATGAAAATATGAGGCTGGAACTGGGGAAAAAGCTCCAAAATCCTACTGGATGAATGTGAATAATAGGAAAATAGTTGAAGCTTGCACTCCAGATATGTTATTTAGACTCTGCTTGTTTGTTTTTCTTAATATGACTGAAGTGATCAAAAACTCTCATTTACAATTTTCAGCTAATCCTTCCACATATGCAATAGACACAGCAATCCTTTTCATAGATGGAATCTAATCCTTCCTTTGTAATTCATGGATGAGCTTTCTTAATTAAAAAAATGAGGATAAATCACTCCACTCATGTGGAGTAGTTATTGTCTTAAATAATAATTACTGTGCCTGGATTCCATCACAATGTATTTTGCTACCGAGCACCCTGTTTTCTTCTTAGTTTATTGGAAATACCCCTCCCATGGCCTCAGTGGAAATGAGGGACATAATGTTTTTACAACAAATACAGATTTTGTACAGTTTGTTCTACTTACTCCGTAGCACATTATATTCACTGCAGTTCAGGCCTGATCTCAGAAATCTTTGAGTGCACATCTTTGTGCACCTGTGAGAAATAGAGAAGTGTGCAATAAAGCCCATCTCCGTGTATCTCCACAGAACAGCATATACTTCTTTGCTTCATTCTTGTCTGATACAATCTAAGGTAAACAAATGCGTCAAAAATTGTATCCGTTGCACGCTTATACTGAATGCATGTCACACCCTTCATTTCCCTCAGAGAAAGACACGTGAAACCTCCTGCTCCCTTGGAAGGCTGCACGGCATCAGCCACGAGGCAGGGACAGTAGCTCTCGGTGCTCTTTCAGTGAAAACATCTCCTTATCCCCAACGGATCAGTTCATGGTATTGCCTTCTAAAACTGGTGTAATTTGTTCAAGGGCAAAAATATCATCAAGAAGACTCAGCTTTGTCTGAGATGAAAAGTTCAGCATTCCAGTTCTTCGCGCAAGATTATCTTCAGCAGCTGTGAGCAGAAATGTCTGCATCACCAATATCTTCCTTATTTCTTCACCTCTCAAATGATACACCTAGGTGTATATTAATGGTAACACAGAGAGATGGGAAGCACTAGAACATCTCTGCCCTGCAATGTTATACAACTGCGGCAATGCCCTACCAACTACATGGAGTATCTCTGTGTTACAGTTCCTCTCTGCTTACAGTAGACTTAGTTTAATAAAGATATTTAAACAGTAGCAATGCACATCTTGTATTTATAGATGAATATCTCATGCCTCTACATTACTTTGATGAGAAGTTTGGTACAGGAGAGTTGACTTGACCCTGCTATCAGTTATATATGCTCCCATTAAAAAATTAAGCCCATTTAGACTGAGTTAGATGGAACCTGACTGTTCGGTCTTAAGAAATGCTGTGACCTTTTGCACTAAGCTGAAGGAAATAATCAACATGCTTTTTTACAGTCCCTGTGCCTCATCTCAGTTCTGTCAAAAAGGCTCTGTGTTGCAAGAAGGGTTGCTTGGGGTGCTATCAGCATGTCTATTTCATATTTCAGTAAATCCATCTTCATTTAATGATTTTCCAGCAGCTCGATTAGCATGATGAGTATAGCTTGGAAAGGAAAGCTGGTCCTGCAGTAAATATGCTGTTGTGAAATACAAGAGAGATTTAGTTTCTAACTCAGCTGCCTACTTTTGTCAAGACTTTGAAAAGTCATTCAAATTGTGTTCTTGATCAGTAAAACGAAGATGAATTCATCTTGGCTTCACCTCCTTCTAGCTTAAGTCTGGGAGTCTGGACAAGCTGTGGGACAAGAAGGCCCTTGGGGCTGTAAGCACTCCTGTAATACAAACAGGTTTCTTCTGGCTGGTATATTTTGGTGACAGATAAAAAGCAGCTGGTGTCTGTGCTAATTCTGGATTATATAAATACCAAGGTTTTTATCAACATCAGGACATTTTTGTTATAAAGTTAGTAGGGAGCAACATGTTATCATCTTTACCACTGTGAAAAGTGTTCTCCTTTGTATTTCTTTGTTTCTCAGTCCTCCATTGCTGAGGAAATATTATCCTCCGCTTCTACACCAAGTAATCTTCCTTATGTAGCTTTTGCTTTGTAGTATTTTGTCAAAATTTTCCAAATTCTCTCCCGTTTTCATCCTCTCTCTGCAAAGAATACTTTCCCCTTACAAGACTGAACTTGGACTAGGAATTACGGAGCTTTCATCTGCTGACACTGGGAAAAGTGAGACCTTCAAGAAATAGTTTCTTAATTACTCCTTCCTCGTATTACTACTCATTCTTTGTGAATATTAGCATCTTTCAGGAGGAAGGAGGCACTGCTACACCTAGTGGAAACAGGATAAAAAGAGAGTCTTGTTGGGGCTTTGTTCCCACTCCCTACCCTGCCATCCCCTAGGGACATACAACACCTATAATGATGCAGGATGAGGACCAGCTGTAGAGAGGAACCAGCCAAAGACCCCAATGATAGAGGACATGGAGAAGAAGATGAACCAAAGAGATATCAGGGATATCTGTAGCACTTCCAACAGCCACAGCTGAATTTCTTCTGCCCAGTGCTGGCTGTGCACAGGTACCTCTCCTCTCCCTCTCTTACGGTGTCCTTGCACTGGTGCATTTCACACCCTATCTCTTTCCATCTTTTCCTCTTCCCTGGTCCCCATCAGCAGCTGTAAGACTTATTCACTGTAAAATAACCCTCCCCATTAGTCTTTTTCTACACAGACTTTAGATGCTTTTTGTTTGGTCCTTTTATATGCTTCACTCTTACTTCATCCTTCATTGTTCGCTGTTATAGCCTGCATTTTATCTACAGGGACTATCTGCACCTCTGTATACAGCGAGATTCTGACACTGGCTGCGTTTTTATCCCGACCAGATTAAACACGATAAGTGACATTAAGCAGAGCAGTGAAGGACATGGCAGACTGAGCAGCTGAGTGGGCAGGCTGAGCATGGACACTCATGTGCAGAACGATGAAAACAGGAGTCAGCCAGCCCAGGGACATGGGATATACGCTGCAGGAGGAACAATCAGGAGCCTACTGGGCTATCTGTCCCATCACGACATGCTGACTATTAGAGTGCAAGCCAATAAATGATGGCAGAGCTGAGGGTCAGTAATTGACCCAGAGGACTAATCTGATGCTGTCCATCATAAAAAAGCTGTGCTTGTAGAGAGCAACCTTACAGCAAAAGAGGCAATGAATGTGTCACCTCTGGAGTTAGTCAGTGCTTCCCTAACCATCTTAGGAACAAACTTGATAGCATTCCTGCTGATTCAGTGGCATGCCAATTTGCTCATTGCTCCAAATGTAGATCCCTCACATGCTAACATAACCCACTGGGACGATGTTTAAAATGCCCACCTCTTCTCTTGAGGGTTCACTTAGAAAGTTGGCTGATACTACTACGTAAACAGAGAGCCTGATTCTCTTCTGACATACACTGATTATACGCAAGAGCTGTGTCTTTGGCTTGAATGAATGTATTTCTGACAATCCAGACATTCATTTCAGCATCCTTAATCTGAGTCAGATAGCTGATGTAAAGACTAACAGGTGGCAGAAAGTGTAATTTCCATGTAGTAATAGTACTAGATTTTGTGTTAGTTCTGGAGGATAAAGGCCTGGCTGTACCTCAGTTACCAGGCAGGTATGTGGCATCAATGTACTGCAGCATTAGGAAAGGCAAATGAGATCTGAGGAGGTACAAATTGAGGTGTCTTCCTCCTCCAGGGGAGATAATTACCCATTAATGTCCTAATGAAATTTCAAACGACATACCGTGTACTGTTCCCATCACTCATGCCCAGAAATGATGAACTCCCAAGTATAGCAAATGCAGAGTAGAACATGCAAAGGGCCTGTCTCAGGTGGAGAGCTGAAGAGCACAGCTTGTTCACTTCAGCAAAATGAGAACTAGGGAGAATAATCCCACCCCAGAAACACATCAGAAAGGGGGAAAACGCTCTTTAAACTGAAGAACAGTGCTGAAGGAATATCAAATAAATCTAAACCAGCTAGAAACAATTTGGGGCTGGAATAGACGGTGGCTTCTGACAGTCAAAGAAACAGAGCTTAGCACGGCTGGGGCAGAGCCCTCTGCAGACAGGAGGTGTCAGGGATCAGCATCATCGCTCTACGCCAGTTCCCCAGGATGTCAGAGGGAGCAGAGCAGCGAGCTGCCCCAGCTGCCGAGGTCTGGAACCTTGCAGAAGTCCTCGGGGTTCTGCCTCTATCCGGTTCCTTCCTATTTGTGTTTTCCTGCTCATCAAAATGGTGAAAGTAAGGCAAATCTACCCATACTTGCGAAATTCCAATATTTTCAAACCAAAAACCACGTCTTCTCGCTCCTTCTAGTAAAACCTGCTTCCCCCAGACCCAACGCTGCTCCCCAGCGCTGAGCAACGCTCCGCGGGGACACTGCGCCCGGAGCACCCCCCCATCCCCTTTCCCCCCCCGCTGCGTGAATCACCCCGATGCC
>NW_010236738.1:0-584 GCF_000690775.1 Eurypyga helias
ACCTGGTTGGGAGTAGGAGACCCCCGGGGGCCAGCTCTGACCTGCTGGTAGAAGTAGAGCAAAGTGGTCCTGTCCTCTTGGAAGCGCTCCATGAAATCCTCGGGCAGATAGCGGATTTGGAGATCGTACCTGTCAACAGGAGAACCCCTCAGTCAGGATGATCCCCGTGTGATCCATTGTTGATCCCCGTGTGATCCCTCGGTGATCCCCGTGTCCCTGCGCTGGGTGGGTTTGGGGACGCGGCGAGGGACACCAGCGCCGTGGGGTCCTACCTCCACTCGGCCTCCAAGTGCAGACACTCGTACTTCTCCTGCACTTCGCCCACCGTCAGGTCCGGGTGCAGCCAGTGGATCTCGTCCGACTTGACGTGCTTCAGACGGAGCCCGTAGCACTCGGCCAGCTGGATGTCAGGTCCGATGCGGCCGCTCACCAGGATGGACCTGATCACCTCCTGGGGTGGGAAGGAGCAGGGCTCAGACCCGAGCATCCCCACGTGAGCTTGGGATAGTGGGAAAATGAGGAGGAAATACAGCACAGCCACAACACACATGTCTCCGGAGCTCCAAGGTCTCCCCGGAGCCTTC
>NW_010236738.1:750-998 GCF_000690775.1 Eurypyga helias
GAGGGAGCTCAACCAGCCACTCGCCAAGGCCGATCCTCGCTGCGGGAACCGGGAGCGGGGTTGACGAGCCCTCGCCCTTTCCAAACTCCCCATGACTGCCACAAGTAGCCAGATTTTCTCCCTGTCATCCAGGTTTTGGTGCTTCTCAGCCACGAGGCTCTGGGAGCTACCACGCCATGGGAAAGGGTGTCTGGAAGTGAGCTAGCTCTGATGCCGGGTGGACAAAGCAGCCCCCTTTCCCGTGCCCA